>NC_087210.1:88562675-88565175 GCF_015104395.2 Macrobrachium nipponense | reverse complement strand
TCGTTTATCTTTTCCCTTCCGTCAATTCACCTTAATGGAAAAAAAAAAAAAAAAAAAAAAAAAAAAACATATACCTAAAAAATTAAGAAAAGAAAAAAAAAAAAAAACAAAAAAAATCTTAACAGCAATAAAAATACACAATTGAGAGAGAAAGAGAGAGAGAGAGAAAAAAAACCAGAAGCCTTAAACCGAAGCCATGTTTGCTTATCTTTTCATTTTGGGCCAAAATAATGAAAACCCAGAAATGACTCAAAGACTCTTAGCGGAAAAAAAAGGGAAAAAAAAAAAAAAAAAATTATAGTGCTCCGTAAAATATGCAATGACGGCACCAACCCAACCACCCACTGGGCCTGGATAATGGAAACACCGAAATGGCTCAAAACTGAAAGCCACGATTCTTTGGATTCTTCCCTTTCCTGGCAGTAGTCGTCTGAGGGACGACCAAAAGGAGCCAAAATTAGAATCCTGAAAAGGAGATATAATTAGAGGCCTGGACAGTCAGGCGGCCGGGTTTCGAGTTTTCATCAGTTCGGCTGAAGAGTTCCAATGAAACAATGATTGCAGTCGTCTTCGTGATGGTAATACTTTCATTGTGAATGTACCAATAAGAGAGCGGTAACATGACATCAAAAGATCTGCAATAAAGATGATGAATTGTCTTTTAATCGCATAAACGACTGAAAGTGAACGGCGATAAAAAAAAATGGTCTCACACGATACTTCACCAAAGCGCTTTAAAAAAAAAAAACAAACTAATGTAATATTTTCAAGATAAAAGTCATATGTGAAAGCTTACTTTTTTTAACCTTCATATTTTCTCCACTTTCATATTACCGGCTGTATCTTGAATATAAATTTTTAATATTTTAAAATGGCCCATTAAAAAAAAAAACACTTGATTGACAATAAATATGTAACTCTCACATTATTCCACCTCTCTCGAGGCGGGTCTGTTTCTTTCCTCGGGGTTATGTTCCCCTAATTTACTTTTATTCTCTCAAGACCAAATCTTTCTACAGAAGGTCACTCTAAAAGCTGTACGTCCTCTCGGTTAGTATAAAATGGACAAAACATTTCTAGGTATGCATTTACTTATAGATGATTTAACATTGAATATTGCGAAAGATGGGCTTGAATAATATTTCACAAATGTGTTTTTATTCGATATATTAAAAAATTAGCAACTTTAAAGTCGAACAATGAAAAAATACTAAAAAAAAATTTATATGTTTATTCTGATTGAATCTATAATGCTTATTCTATGTTACCATAAAAATACGTAGCTCGCTTCTCTTGTGGAAAAATACAAAGCTCAATACTTCCTGAGAGAGAGAGAGAGAGAGAGAGAGAGAGAGAGAGAGAGAGAGAGAGAGAGAGAGAGAGAGAGAGAGAAATGCAACTGGATGATCTTTGTTTATCAAGGCAAATGAAGGTTTAATTAGCTGGAATCCTAATTAGGGTGAGGGAATGATTTATTATGCCTCGAGAGAACTGAAGTAGTCAGGAGAGAGAGAGAGAGAGAGAGAGAAAGAGAGAGAGAGAGAGAGAGAGAGAGAGAGAGAGAGAGAGAGAGAGAGAGAGAGAGAGAGAGAGAGAGAGAGAAACTAGGAAAAGGACGACAGAAGGAACAAAATGCATTCAACCGACCGACAACTTCAAGACGTTCGAAAGTACATCGGTGTACCAGGTACTTACTACCTTGAAAAGTTTGCTGGTAAAGAATGGAGTTAGTAAGTAGACTCTTGTAATGAAGGAGAGGCCGTATATAAAACTTGCAGCGATCAGACGGCTTCTCGGGGCTCACCCGCCACAATTGTACAAATCCAAATTAAATGACTTTAGAATTCTATGGCTCCCTGTGGAGTTGGAACTCACGGCGCCCTCAGCTGCAGGCCCCGTTGCTACCCCAGTCCAAGCGTAATACACAAACACACACACACACACACACACACACACACACACACACATATATATATATATATATCATATATATATATATATATATATATATATCTAAATTAAACTACGAATATCGTTCAATATCCCACCATCTCTACCTCGGAATTAATACCGAAGAGGAACTATAATTTGTACTTGAACGTTGTTATATATATAAATATATATATATATATATATATATATATATATATATATATATATATATATATATATATATATATATATATATATATATATTATATGGTATGTATAGTTGCTACTGGTGCGGGTTTTTATACTCCCTCACACTCCCATACATGCCAAAACCCTTACCTCGGCCTGCCGAGGAGGAGGAGGAGGAGGAGGAGGAGGAGGAGGAGGACCCACCTCCATTGAAGCGTGACCCAGTGAGCGCGTGCCTATTGTACCACTTCCTAACCTCTCGAGTGGAACAAATCTCTCCTCCAACCGAGGAGGCCTCCCTTTCCCCTACCTTCAGTAGTCCTCCAACGGTCAAATTACTCGGGACAAAACACCCACGCCTAAGCATAATTGGTCAAGG
>NC_087210.1:88543091-88562175 GCF_015104395.2 Macrobrachium nipponense | reverse complement strand
TGCATACCGGAGAGGAATGAGTCTCGGTTAAAGGGAAAGTATTTTCTCGCATTGGTTCATCTCGCAAAAAAGTGGCGTGAAATGACGTACCCAGAAGGATGGTGGGAGTAGGAAGGGTATAGGAGCAGGGGGGTGGTTATTTGGTTTGGGGAAGGGTTTGGGGGGGGGGGGGGGTGGCGAGTTGATGTAGGTGCGGTTCACTGCAGAGTGAAAGATTTCTCCTCCTCCTCCTCCTCCTCCTCCTCCTTGAACCTTCTCTTGGAGGGTATGAGGCTACAATTATTCTCTCTCTAAATTGTAATGTCAGTTGAAGTACTTTTCTGTAAACCTTACTGCATGAGATATTGACAATATTGATTTCATACTTTCTTTATTGCTATATTCTCCTGCTGCCAAGCAGTATTTTATTATTATTATTATTATTATTATTATTTTACCTTGCATTTAGAAAAATTCAAAACTTTAATCATAAAGAGTTTAAATGCCACTAATGCATTAATATTTAACTGCATCTGGTATACCATAATATGTGTGTTTGATTATATAGTTCATCGGGTCTTTGTGTTTATATACCGTATTACCTTTGGTGTTGCAGATTAGAGGGGGGGGGGGGGGTTAAACGAAGAGAAGACCAGCCCTCGGCCTGTGCCTTATTTGGCATTGCTTTGCTGTTCTTGGCCATCTCCTCTGTTTGTCCTGTCATCACCATCGTTCTCTTCCACTTTCAACTCTGCCTCGTGTTTAGGTGTTAGGCGGAATTTGGCCTTTTCGTCATAGTCGTCTATGCATTTTTCATTAATATCTTTTTTGTTTTTTTTTTTATTTTGTTTCCCAGTTGTCGTAGTTTTTTTTTTTTTTTTTTTTTTTTTTGTCCCGGTTCGTAGTCGCCACAGTATTCTCTTTGACAGTTTCCTATGCAAAGCTTTCTTTATTTGTTACTAAGTCTTCTATTCCAATATCTCCTCTTTCCTAATTTTATCATTTTTGTCACTTATCACAATTTCACTGGATATATGATAACACCCCTCACGCTTTTGTCTTTTATTCTCTCTCTCTCTCTCTCTCTCTCTCTCTCTCTCTCTCTCTCTCGTCTTTCAGATGTGTCCGTCTATTTGATTTTGATTTTCATTAATTCATGAGAATAAATGGAAATCGGGTTTAAACTTAAGCACCATTAAGGCTCTTTGCAGCGTCCCTTCGGCCCCTAGCTATAAGCCGTCACATTCCTTTTACTGCATCTCCGTTGATATTCTCATTTTTCCATCTTTCTTTCCGCCCTCTTCTTATGATTGTTTTATAGTACTACTTCGAGGGGTTTTTCATGTTAAGCCTTTAAAAAATTTTACTCTCAATTTCCCTATCTTTCTGATTGTCCTCATACGTCCCAGCGATTGGCCCTTGGCCCATTCTTATATCCCATTCCATTAAACTAAAGGAGGGAAACTTTTCCATTGCTCTCTCTCTCTCTCTCTCTCTCTCTCTCTCTCTCTCTCTCTCTCTCTCTGATAAAACTTATCAATCAAACAAAAAATAGAAGGAAACGAGATATACTAATGTACGCCAAGAAACTCTCTCTCTCTCTCTCTCTTCTCTCTCTCTCTCTCTCTCTCTCTCTCTGTATCGCGACCTCATGACCCGTCGTTTATGCAGAGTCGTTATTGTGTCACAGTAGCGACGACAAACTATGGGGCGGTGCCACGCCTTCTCCCTAGCATTATCGCACCTGCAGCTGATCATTACCCCGTCATTACTCGGTAATTGCAGCACGAGGGCGCGTGCGCACTTGTAGCCCCTGCTGCGTAAGCTGGAGGGAGCCTTCGGTGGCGATGTGGTTGTTAGATGCTGTGGCTCCGTTGTATCTGTATTTTAAGACGTGAATTGAATCTAAATTCTGTACCATATTTCTTTTATCCCTTTTTGAAGTGTTTTTTTTTTTCTTCATTATATAATCTTTTATATAATAATATAAGATTGTAACACTGTAATCTTTTATTAGGATTTATTATTATTATAGAGATAGCTAATTATCGTATTCTTAGCAGTAACATGTATCATTCAGGTCTAGACTAACCTATCACAATTCTGTTGTTTTAGACTTAGATGGGCTTATACCAGCACGGGCTCTTATACCAGCACAGGCTCTTGCTCATAGAGTAGCCCGTAAAATATCAAAACTGTCGATTCAGTGTTATGTTGTCCATTCAAGGAATTATCTTTTTACTGACTCGTATTCCTGGATTGCATTCCCCAGCCTTGTATTGCAAACCTACTATGGCCTATCTGTACTCCTCTCAGATGTAAGTGTAAGACGTTTTCTTAATATATTATAATTCATCCAAAAGTGAAGATAAGAGATGCAGTTTTCACAGACTTATGCTTGCACACGTTCGTCCTGAAATATCCCTCCCCATGTGCAATTTGTTTCGTTTTATTCTAGCCACAACAGCAAACAAATCAGTATTCACATTCTTGCTTTTAAGCGTCTGACGTGTAACGTATTCCCTAATATACTGGTGAAATATAGTATGTCATTATGAATACAGACGAAAAATTTTAAGTATTCTTATTTTCCACTAGACGGTTCATTGAGAGAAAGAGACTTCTTTGCTTGTTAAAGGGAAAAAATCATCGGGAAAAATAGGAAAGGATAAAGAAAATGCATAGAATATGGACGGGATAACATTGTAGTTTTCGTTCATGTCAGTGAAAACAGTCAGACCGTCAGTTGGACAGGTGAGATGACCTGGTTTATTCTAACATGTTGCGAAGACCTATAATAGAATCCAGTTTTATACCAGATATGTTAGGTAAGTGTATGGAAGTCAGCCCTGGAATATGCGTATATATATGTATATAAATGTATACACATACATAATCCCATGTCTAATCCGTACCAACGAACCAAGCATAAGGTACTTGTTCCATCAGCTTATACATAGCCGCCCCCCTTTTAAAAAAGAAAGAAAAAAAAAAAAAATAACAATACGGTATTGGCTCTATGTAGGGCACGTTTCGTTTCGGTATTTTGTTTTTGTGATTTCTCCGTCTTTCTCTGCATTGCGTTTATTTATTCTGGCATTTTAACATGCAAAGGTTTTGCATAAACATTCACTGTAAATACACGTGCGCAAACATACTTGCCGGAATAGAAACGGCGGCTAGTGTAAATTGCCCATATGTGATGATTGTATTACTTTTTTTTGTGCGGTTTATGTTCGAGATCTCCTGGCATCTGCATAATGCAGTAATGATCGTCAATAGCTCCGTGCCACAGCTTCGTCCTCCATTTTTCCCTCCATATTCTGTATCTTCCAAACAAAAGGCTACTTTTTTTTTTTTTATTGTAACTGCTGGATATCTGTTATGCTTTGTCTCCTCGCATCGTGGCATCGCAAGAAATGGCATAACATTGTGACGACAATAGTATCGTCGTTTGTTTGGGGAGAACCACTCGGCTCCATTTGCATATTGCAAGACTTACTTCATTGGCAGTCTGCCTCTGGGAAATAATAATGCGATGAAAAAGGGAGAGCGAGTGGCGGGAGAAGAAGGGTGACCAATTTGCTGCTGACGTGTTTTGTATGCTGTGCATGTATTGGGGCCTGGGGGAGGGGGCAGGGGGGCGGGGAGGGAGAACGTTACTGCGCATCTCATCCGCAATTATTTGCTGCTTGGGGTATGTGCTATTTTCGTATTGAGGTATTATACAATTATTTGTTTATGGTATTGTTGTTAATCTTGTGGTCAGGGGAGGAACACTTATCTAACATTCTGTTTGGATGTCAGTTATTCTCAAGGTAAAGTGTATTAGATAAAAACAGGTTATTTGTAGCGTATTAATAGAGAGTTCTTTTCGAACTTTTTTTTTTTTTCTTTCTTTTTATTGGGACATGTTGCGTGTCCTGTCCCATAGGGACTTCTACTTATGATATACCTTCATGGTACACTGTAGGAAGCTTATGATATACCTTCATGGCACACTGTAGGAAGCACTGTCATGAAACTGGTTCACTACAGCCTATAACCCCCACCCCCACCCCACCCCCCCCCCCCTTACCCCCCCCCCCCCCCCCTCCTGGCTGCACGGCAGGAAATAACTTAGTTGTTCATGAAACTGTTATATAATAATAATAACAACAATAATTATTATTATTATTATTATTATTATTATTATTATTATTGTTGACTTTTGTTCCGGTAAAACTGAATTACGACGAGTTAACTTTAGCAATTTTTTTTCAAGTAATTGATAAAAAGATCACTGTAATGCAGTGCCTTGGTAACAAGAATACTGTCATGCAATTCTCTTCATAACAAGAATTCTGTAATGCAATTCTCTTCATAGCAAGAATACTGTAATGCAGTTCTCTTGACGGAAGGAAAATTCTGATCGTCCTTCGCCCTTCCTGTCCGTCAGTATCTCTCTTGGCCCTTGTGTCGCTACCGACTGTCGCTGCTTTCGGTGGTTGGCTGCGGCCCAGTGGGCTGAAAAAAAACAAAAGAAATCGAAGTCTGGCATCAAGTTGATGTCTGTAGTTCCTTGTTATTTAGTTGGTTAGAAACGTTCTTTACTCCTGAGTTGATGCGCTTGTTTAGAATGTTTTGTTTTGTGTATTCTGATGTGTTTTGCACGCGCTTGTATATTTTATGTTTTATCTGGTACGTTTTATATGCAGTTGGCTTCGTTATTATCTGTTTACTCTATTTTATTTCATGTATTGGTTGGTTTTCTAAGCTGTCGACTTTGCCGTTTTATTAACTAAACGAAATGATAGCAGGGACGGCTCATAGAAAATATTTTGGAAAAAAAGCACCTACCCTAGCTGCAATCCCTTTCATTGCTTTTACTGTACCTCCGATCATATTCTCTTTCTTCCACCTTGCTTTCCACCCTCTCGTAACGATTGATTCGTAGTGCAACTGCGAGGTTTCCCTCCTGTTAAATTTTTCAGGCCTTTTTTCTGTCGATATCCGTTTCAGCACTGAATGGTCTCACATGTCCCAGCGCTTGGCCTTTTGACCTAAACTCTATACGTATTCTATTCTGTTTTAATTCTTGAA
Source organism: Macrobrachium nipponense (assembly GCF_015104395.2). Taxonomy (NCBI): domain Eukaryota; kingdom Metazoa; phylum Arthropoda; class Malacostraca; order Decapoda; family Palaemonidae; genus Macrobrachium; species Macrobrachium nipponense. The sequence goes on along the minus strand of NC_087210.1, from coordinate 88,557,114 downwards.
AAAGCTTATAACATTAAATGGAAAGAATCTTCAGGCAAGTGTTGTCATGTCAGATTTACTCATCTCGAAATTAATATATACTGGAAAATTTGAAATGATTTGGGAACTTAAAATCTGCTTCGTCATGTTTGCTGGAAATCTTGCAATAGCTTTATGTACCGTATATATATTTATGTATTTATATTATATAAATATAATATATATTATAATATATAATATTTATATATATATTTATGTATTATATCTATATATATATATATATATATATATATATATATATATATATATATATATATATATACATATATATGTTTGTGTGTGTATTGCTTATGTATGTATGTATGTGTACGTGTATGCGTACGCTTGCATATGTGTCTGCTGGAATTTCTCAAAGTTATGAGTGATTAGTATGAGAAGAGTGGCTTAGTTTGTCCTCAAACATTTCTTGCTTACGTACTTACTCGCGAAAACGTGATAAGAAAACGGTATTTAGACAGTATGCGGCCCCTAGCTGCCACCCCTTTTGTTCCTTTTACCGTACCTCATTTCATGTTCTCTTTCTTCCATTTTACCTTCCACCCTCGCCTGACAATTCATTCATAGTGCAACTGCTTTGAGGTTTTCCTCCTGTTACACCTTTCAAACCTTGTACTGTCGATTTCAGTTTCAGCGCTGAATGACCTCACAAGTCCCAGTGCTTGGCCTTTGGCCAAAATTCTGTACGCAGTTCAGTCCGATTTTCATGAAGTTGCGTTGATGGCCAATGCCGTTTTTGGGGCCAGCTGATGCTGATAACTTTTCACAGGAAGACACGTAGGTAGGAGGCCTGTATCCAACCATGACCTTGTGGTTGCTAGCCAAGTGCTCTACCACTGGGCAGTGGCACGTAAACACACACACACTATATATGTGTGTGTGTGTATATATATATATATATATATATATCTCTATATATATATAATATAATAATGTGTGTGTTTGTTTGTGTGTGTGTAGAACCGTGGCCAGGTCGGCAAGGTGACCTCGTCGTGATTATGGTATCGCTGGTTTCGTTTCCCGCTACCGGACATCATGATTTCTTTCATATTTCCTAGAAGTTGAATCTCGAGCTTTGTAGTGAAAAGTATCCAAAAAAAAGAGCAAATTGAGGTTAAGAGGGCATTGTGGCTATACGTTTCTATATATATATCGATATATATATTATAGTTATATCTATATATATATATTATATATCCAGATATATAATATCTATCTATATAGCTATATATATACTTATATTATCGAAATGATTATATATAGTGTTTATGAGATCATGAATACACATTTTTATAGTTATATTTCTGTGATGATTTGTGAATTCACTTAGTAAAAGCCATACAATACCAATAAGAAATCATGTGGGTGAGGGTTTATAATGGGCCCTAGACTTGTAGTTTATAACTTCCATTGTTTCCCTTGTTGTGGGAACTACTTCTAGACATTTCTCACTGGCCGTCGATGCCAATCTTCGTGTCCTTGGGCAACTCTTCAACCCTTGCATCCAGCGACCGTAAAAACAATTTTGCAGTCAACCGAAATCATCAATTTTGCAGTCAACCGAAATCATGGATCTGTTGATAAAAGTTCACATGTTGTATATAATAGGTAAAATCATCAAAGCTGAAGTTCCCATAACATATTGTTAGTATTGATAAGTTTCACTGGTATTCAGAGAGGAAGAGAGTGAGAGAACTTGTCGTCTACGGTTATAAGCAAGGTGTTACAGTGCACAGTGTACTGATTTGTTCTGCTCTGGGTTTCATGGTTGCTTATGCAAATTGTCATCCTTCGACCTTCCTTGTGTTTTCAAAGAGGAAATCTCTCTGCTGTGGAATATTGAATGAGCTCAGTGATGTTTTTAATATAAGGAAGTGATAGAATCCATCCAGAGTCGCCATGATAAAAGACCGATCATCACTCGGTCTCAAGTTTCGACGCTTTTATTTTGTCGCTGTCTGGGCCCCCGAGTAGGGAGGTAGGAAGGTTGTTGGTGCATCAGCACGTCGGGACCTGATTTGATTATTAACGATAAGTTAATCGCGTGCTTCCACCCTGCGTCGCAACACGCGTTTTTTTTTTTTTCGTCGTTGTTGTTGTTGTATTTGTTCTTCAGCTGTATTGTATCGACGTGTGTCAGTTGATTTCGTCTCAACTTCTTTTGATGCTAGTATTTGTGGTTATATATATATATATATATACATATATATATATATATATATATATATATATATATATATATATATATATATATATGTATATTTTTTTTTTTTTTTTTTTTTTTACTAAACTAAATTTGTATTCAAAAAATCATTTTTTTCTATAACTGAACACCAATCATAAACCCCTTACATATACTCTTAGTCGATATCGATAGAGAGCATGTCACGCAAAAATGGTTGTTCTGCCAGTCCTTTCTGACGAAATATCTATAGTGGCGGGTGAAGGCATGCTCACGAGTACCTACGAACACACGTTTTTTTTTTTTTTTTTTTTTTTTTACGGTATATAAAACTCAGTTTTAGCCAAGTGCGTAATTAGCCCCACAAAGTGTCAGTTATGTAGTAAGTATTCACAGTTGTACGAGTTTCATTGATTAAGCTTTATTTTTGTAGTTAATAAATGATCATGAAATAATTTAGACTGCAAGTTATGTAATTTAAGTGAAAACACACAACGCCCATATTATTTATTATTATAATATATTATATCTATATAAATATATTATATTATATTATATTATAATGTGTGTTGTAATTATATTATTATTGTTTCTTTTCGCTTCCCTGTCTAGTTGGTATCAGATTACCAAAAGTAATAGTAAATAGATCCATCATATATTAATCTTTTTCTTAAATATAAAGTCTTTGAGAATCTAGCCTTTCAGGGCTTCCGAGTAAAGAGTTAAACTTATCAGTGATAAATTTACAGACTGAACAGGCAGGAGGAGGAGGCACGTTACAGTCATGACAGGTAATCCTAAAGTCATGAATGATAAACAGACGGCCGTGGGTGTTATTGCTTTACTCGCAGTCGTGACTTGTGCAGTCACGTCTGGGGATATATGCTGTTACTTTCGTGACTGGTACAGTCACACCCGTTACCGATCCAGCCACAGGTGTGGTTCATACCGATACCAGCATGGCGGTTATTGTGGAAGTCTCCGCAGTTCAGGCTGGTGCAGTTAATAGTTCTTTTTTTTTTTTTTTTTTTTTTTTTTTTTTTTTTGTGGGGGGGGGAAGCATTTGCGAGAAACATTAAAATAGTTGCAAACCTCTCTCTCTCTCTCTCTCTCTCTCTCTCTCTCTCTCTCTCTCTCTCTCTCTCTCTCTCATCATTTGACCTTTACTGTTGTGACTCCAACTCATTTATGAATGATCGGCCTTCTCGCTGAACCTACCTTTGTCTCTAGAATCAAGCATCGGGTTGGAGACACCAGATTATAATGAAAAACACTAATGCTTTAATTCAATCTGTTGTTATAGAGTCAGTGACCGTTTTAATAATGTCGCCGTATGGTTCACAGTCAATAAATCATTCGTAAGGAGAAGCAGGCAAAACCGAGACCTACGTAGATATAATCGGCTCACGGAAGAAGGCGGTATATGAGCTCGTGAGAGTCGTGATCTAGAATAGAGGATTATAGAACGATCAAGCTTTTGACTGTCGGGTGATCGACTTTCACAGATTATCTCCGGTAAGGCATAGAGTGGAATACAGAGTTTGCCAAGCGCTGGGACCTGTGAAGTCATTCAGTCCCGGAAAATAAATTGGGAGTAAAAAGGTTTGAAAGATGTAGCAGGAAGATAAAATGAATGGAAGTACAGTAAAAGGAATGAATGAGGTTGCAGCTAGGGGCCGAAGGGACGCTGCAAAGAACCTTTAGTCATGCTTACAGTGCACCCTTTGAGGTGCTTGACGGCACTACTCCCTACAGGGATATATCATCTGGTAAAGACTTTGTGATTGTTTGGTGTGACAAAATGGCACAAATCTGACAGACTAAAAACATTTCGCCTACACAAATTAATGGCAGGTTTCCGTTTGGTTTCATTTCAAAGTAACTTTCCTTATATAAAGTAATATATATATATATATATATATCATATATATATATATATATATATAATATAATACATACATAGACACACGCACACCCAAATATAGATATATTCATATATATATATCATATATATATATATATATCATATATATATATATATATATATATATATATATTTGGGTGTGCGTTTTGTGTTTATGTATGTATGTATGTGTTGTGTGTGTGTATATATATATATATATATATATATATATATAGATGAATGATCTTACCTTGCAACAATTCCATGCATAGTTATTACAGATTAAGCCACGTATATGCCACAGTGAGTCCTTACGTTTTACGTACCCACCATGTGATAGAGTTATGTCTCTTGTGTCCTCCTTTTTCATACTGTGTGTGTGTGTGAAAGGAAATGCTGTATAACGTCACATCCTTCTCGCTTTTATTTTGTGGGAGGGATCGTAGAATGCCGACTAATAAACTATACGTATTTGTAAGGCTTGGCAGGTCACCCGTTTTATATATATATATTATATATTATATATATATATATCTCCATATATATATCATATATTGTATCTATATATTATATATATATATATCTTAAGGTATGGGAGGAAATCGACCTGTCTTAAAACCTTTACTATACCCAGCTCATATGATTTTCAATTTCATTATTTCCATTTTTTTTTTTATGAATTTGATGAACATCTTTTAAGAATTGTATTACTTCTCGTCATTTGTGGCCTTGAGCCGGCTCGTTTATACATATCCGAACTTCCTCCTCTCTCTCTCTCTCTCTCTCTCTAACTCTCTCTCTCTCTCTCTCTCTCTCATTACAAGTTCGCTGATGTGTTCCGTCTACAACTTCCTAATTCATTTGGGCACAAATGGAAGGCCATGTTTTGAATTTTCAGCGTAATCTGTTTCTTTGGAGTCAGTACGCTTAAAAGCCGGGATTAGATGCGTTTTAATGACTCATAACATATCGATGGTATGTTTAAGCTACTGCCTATATGTATGCTTTTAATAAAAGTGTAAATTGACAGTCATTCATATGAAAAGCAATAAAGAGTGTAAGAATCTTCATAACTTTGATTCTTTTTCCTCCTTATGCTACGCGGAAAGATTTTACCACTTTTACATGTACATTCATTTGGATTTCAGTTATATTTATGACGTTTAGTGTAAATGCTTTCAGTCGGTTTGTATCTTCAAGACTATATAGTTCAGAATATTCACCTGCTGATTTTTCAAGGGAAGTTGCTCTCATAGCGAGAAAACCAGTATTCGTTTAGTTATATTGAATGCAAATTCATTATAAAAATTATATGTCACTTTTTTTTTAATGTTCAAATCACGCTAATTTTTCCCGTCTTCTCTTTCAGGTGCGTATGATCCGGAGAGATGTGAGCCGATGAATTCAATGTAGGTAATGCAAACGCTTTCATCAAAGTCACTTCTCCATAGAAAGTGTAATCAACTTCCTTCAACAAATAAACATTCATCATCAAGCATGACCTCTCAATCACTAACTATGACCGTACTTTATCTATAAACAGTAATACCTAGCACCATTATGGTCTGCACGACCTGGTGCTTGATGGATATTAAGTCAGTTCAATTCGTTGTAATATTGTGGCAGAGCGAAAATGTCTCACACTACGCAGGTACACTTGTTGGAAATATAAATGACGCTAAATACTCGTGAATGTTTGCATTCTTCAGGTCCTTTGAGGAATTCTCTCTCTCTCTCTCTCTCTCTCTCTCTCTCTCTCTCTCTCTCTCTCTCAGCTATAAACTTGCTCTCCCCTTGGGATGGATGTGATGTTAACTTTCAAATTTACATGTTGACGTGCGTGTATTTTGTTGCAAATTGCTGCTGTCTCTAGGCGTTGCAAGGCAGACAGGGTCTTTGACAATATATAATGATAATGTTTCCTGGTAAAGGGAGTGTCTGTCAAATATTCGAAAGTGTAGTCTTGATTTTAAGCGTTTTTTTCGGGGGATAATGCCCTTTGAGAGTAGTACTCCAAGTATTGATACGAGGCCTTCCTTCAAAACCGATGTTTTTTGTATATTTCTCTCGTGATATCCGTAAGAGGTCATGGATGCATTGACCTAACCACATGAAAGTGCTGTTACGGAATGGTTTGTAGGGGCGGGGGGGGGGGGGGGGGGGGGGGGGGGGGCGGGGGGGGGGGGGGGGGGGGGGGGTGGGATGGGGAGGAGACGCATTTATTTACGATAATTTTATTGAGGGGGAGATGTTACCTGACTGCTAATCCTTGATGTAGATTAGAGCAAAAAGTCTGTCATTGAAGAAACCTGCTGCTTTGCCCACTTCGTTATAACATTTGATCCTGAAAAGTAAATGGCTCTAAATCATAACGTTGATAAAGGCCGGTTGCAATGCAGTTGTTTCTAAATGGATATCATTCGCTTCTTGCGTAGATTTTCAGACGTGACAGTCGGGAATAGGGAGACGAGACGTAAATATTGATCATCGATACACAAGGTAATGTCTGGAATTGTGTCTGTCGGAGATAGAACAGTGCCAATTAAAGTTGCTTAGTGAAATATTTTTCTGTTTATATATTTATACTCGGTGTAGTTATGGTACCTCCGATTTTATTGCTCACTTAATAGGTTGTCTTGTAAAGTTGTTTACAACTGGATGGACACGTGCATACGAGTACAGCATTTGCACTTTGATATTAAGACTTTCAAGTATACGTATAAGGGTATGCATGTGTGTTTATATATATAATGTATATATATACACATGCATACATCGTTCATATATATGTGTAGTATGCATGTTGTGATATCGAGGATTTGACAAGTTGTAAGCAATATGGAGTGCGTTTCAGTAAATATCTTTGCAATTGAAAGTGAAAATGAGAATATGGATCTTGCAAAGCGCTTTCAGCGAAGACTTAGACCTGGTAAACAATCCTGAAACTGCAGAACATCATTGTTTGTGGTTTCCACAAAGCCTGTCAGTCGCATTCGTAAAGAGCGTGTTCCCGTCTCTTATGAAAAGGCTAGTTTGCTTCTTCCTTTGTCTATTTCTTTCTATATAGTAAAGAAAAAAAAAAAGAGTCTTTTGCTCAGTTCAAAATTGTCATAAATCCATTGAGTTGTTTTCACTACCTTTGTGTACAAAGGATCCAATATCACCTTGTTTTATCTTTTAGTTCCTGATAGTGTCACTAGACATAAGAAGCAACTATAATTCCGTCTGTTATCATTATTCAAGTTTTTATGTTCACATTATCTTTTGAGTCTAGCATTATCTTATTTTCTTCCTGTAGCTGTTGATGCGAAGGCTTCCTCTCTCAGTATGTTGTTGGCTTAGTGTTAGGGGAAGTGCTGTAGTGACTCAGTATATTTATTACTGTTGCAGTTTTGCTATAGACCGACATTCATTTAGTCGAGTAGTTACTTGATAGTTGTTCCAGTCGTAACATCTTGCTGCTGGTGATGAGAGAGCGGGAGGCTTGCAGATGGATTTTTTGACAGATAACCAGGAATTGAATCTGCCCCATGTACCAAGACGCCAGCGACGCGTCCGTATACGGTTCCGGCAGTATTCTCGAGTGCATGACAGTCGGCAGCGTCCCAGACATCGGGACGCCGAGTTTCACCTTATCTGAGGACGTCTCCGAAGCTTTGGACCACTTCGATTCCCTCATTTTCGGCGATTTCGACCGCGACTTGGTCTTCGAGGAAAGTACGGGACGCCTTTCTCCATCCTCATGCGGCCAGGGGGGTCCTCTGTCCTTCGACTACCCTGGAGGGGAGAGCGACGGGGGCGCTCTTTTCCAGGGGGACGTCGCCCCCTGGTTTGAAAACGACAGGACCTGCCTCCATGGAAACGGCGTGTTCGTTTGTCCCGTGTGCAGGTTCGTCAGGTGTCCCTCCGTCCGAGAATCAAACGAACTGGGTGAATTTGTCGAGAAGGATCTGGTCAACAACGCCTGCCTTTACACGGAACCGCAGTTCCTGCCTCATATCCTACGTCGCGTTCGTTCCTGGAGGAAGTTGCGTCACATTAGTCGGACGACAGGTTTCTCGGAAGGTAACTGAAAGGGATTAAGCAGATCACTGCACAGAGCTCCAGAATTGACAGCTGTGATTAATCAACAAAGCCTAATGTTGCTTAGCTTATACGCAATTTTTCTCTGGTCTTTTATTGGTATTAGAAATCTGTTAACAACAGTTATTTCATATAATAACTCATCAAAGTTTGACGTTAAAAGCTTCAGAGGCTATGCAATTATTCTACTTTCAGATAATTTCTATTGTGATAGAACATTTTCGTTTACGCGTAAAATGCCGGTGACCGCCTACATAGGGATGTGCACTTCGTGTTGAAAGTATTTCGTTATTTTTTTTTACAGGTGATGATAGAGGCTATTATCATTTGAACTTTGTCCCGTTTGTTTAGAAATATTTTTAACGGTGGCATCAGTCGATAAGAATGAACTGTAGTAACTTACGCAGTTAGAAGAGTTAGTTCTTCTTTTCTCATGAATGACATAAAACTCAAATTTTCCTTTTCTTAGGAGAGAAGGAAATCAATTCCACCCCTCCAGACACACACAATAAAAAAAAAAAAGTGGCAACCTACCCCAACTCGGCGAGCAGGCTCCTTTTGCCATCACTTTTATTGACACGTCGGGTAAAATTAAAGTTGCACCACAGAAATCCCAGTAGAAGTTTACGGCAGAATTTATTGTGTCTATAATCAAGTTTCAAATTATGTTCTCAGTGTTCTTCAATTGTGTCTTACATGTTTAAAATATTACTGTTTTCGCGTGCTAGCTCACCGACGACCAGTTAAGGACCGCCTGTCTAATTCTTGTCCCTGTGTAGCTTTATCCATTATATTCGTGTACTTATTACTTTATAATTTTTTAAAGCACTTTGTGAACTGAATATGTTTGGGTTTATTTACTATTTTTTTTCCTCATGTTTTGATAATTTTGTCACCTTATTTTGTCAAAACATTAAGAATAACTGTTTAAAATTTCACAAACGATTATAATTTATGGTCATAGTTTTTACGTAATAATGCTACCTTAATAACAAGAAGCATCCTGACAATACAGTCATTAAATAACTTGATGGTTAAACACACTTGCCGAAACCTTTGAAACCTTTACAGCAGCACAACGCCTATGTTTCAATTAGCCGTCATTACTTTCCCCTGAATGGCCTCCTTCACGCCGGAGAGAGAGAGAGAGAGAGAGAGAGAGAGAGAGAGAGAGAGAGAGAGAGCACGTTGGCGTTTTCGCCCAAAGACCAGGAAACGAAACCGAGCCGCCGTCCTTTCAGACGGGGAGCCATTGATTGCAGATATTTGTCGCGACGGTAGTTCCTTATGAAATGGCAGTTTGCCTTCGCCAAAGGAAAGGATCGGAGGAGGAGGAGGCGCCCTCTGGTGAGAGACTTATGAGTGAGACTGCTCGGTACCGTACGACGAGAGACTTCTCGGTACTGCTGTGGCTTGTTATCTACAGGCAACTACTCCGAGGGTTATGGTACTAAGCATGGCGGAAGCTCCCTGGGACGCCGTGTTTGGTACTATCCCCGTGGGGATCAAAGTTTTATATCAAGACCACTGTCTCTCGGTGGTCTTGATTATATACACTCATTTCTGCATTGTGTGGTCGACAAATTTAATAATACCTAAACGATATCTTCGTGCGGCCGTTTACTCTACATTTACCCCTATTGGGATCTGCTTTTACCATACTGTGACTATGCTCTGTTTTTTTCCATCTGTCCACCCGCCTGTGGTGTTTGCGTATGGTAACACTGCGTCTCGGGCTTTAGATAGTTACGTTATGTGTAAGTTTTAGGTAATAAAAGATATCTTGGTGTACATTTGCAACTGGAAAGTGTTTTAAAAATTTACTGTATGCGAATTATACCGTTAATATTCGAAATAGAATATTGTTATTATTGTTGAATATAAGCTGAATGTAAGTATCTAAAGCCCGGGACGCAGTGTTACCATACGCAAGCACCACAGGGCGGTGGACAGATGGAAAAAAACAGAGTATAGTACCAGGATTAAGTACTGGCATCTCGGAGTAGGTAACAAGCCAACGTAGGCACCGACTTCTCAGGGGTCTGGTGGCAGCGCCGTCGATCTTGTGCTTGAACTGTTGGAAGTTGGTTTTTTTTTCTGTTGTTTAGTTTTGGATTGACGTCAAACCTTCAGACGAATAGTAGCGTTCCCGGATCTGGTTAATATTTTCTTAGAACTAGATTGGTTAGGGACCGTTCATGCGTTCAGTTTTTTTGTGTAATTTATTAGCTTGTCACTGACACATTGAACTGGAGTAAAATCATGTTGGGATTTTATTGAATGTTTACTTATTTCTTATAACTTGAAATTATGACGTAATTCACGCAGTTGGTTTCTTAGGACGAACAGACCTCTTTAATGGTCTGCGTACTTGTCAACCTTAGTCGGAAATACTCTATCCATTCCCAGGTCTGGCTTTCATTTACTTCATTAAAATGTCGTCGAACCTTCGTAATTTGAGCATTTCTCAAGAATTAATTATTGTTTTAGCTTTCTCATGTACGGTTTTATAATCAAGGGTCAGTAAAGAGTTTATTCATTGTGATTCATTAGATTCCTGTGATTTTGCAGATTAGAGTTGCTGCTTGTTTCCTGAATAAAAGCAGTATTTCTTTATTTAAGGTTTGTTTCCAAGATGTGTTTGTTGTGAACATTATTTGTCATGACATTTCTTAGTGGTTTGTTAATGATATATCAGTAAAATGAAAATGTATAAACAAATTCACATCTTAGCAGAGTACTATAATGTCTATAAATGATTGGTGTAACCAAGCTGCATTAAAGAATATTAAAAAGTGAGTGGAAGAACAAGAATGCCTGACTTGTCATTTTTTGAGGAGAATGAGTACCTAGTGGTTGTCGTTTCTCCGCGTTTGTGGCCCTCAGCAGTCATCCAACGATCATAGATACCTAATTCGTTGCTTGCTTCGACATAGGCGCAACGGGATGGGATATTCGAAGGTAGGCCTATGAATCACCCCGGGACCGTCTCTTGGAGCCGTAGGTTGAAATATATGGACCGCTCGCTGTAGCTTTTGGTGTTTAGTCGTCCACGAGTGTTTTTTAAAATAGAAATGCCGAGCCTGGAGAACGTTGTCGTCGTCATGGAAGTCGTTCATGCGGCGGAGTCTCGTATGGTGGTGCACTCGTGTGTAGTCGTGTAAGTGCTGCCAGTCAGTCCGAAGAAGAAGGTAATCCAAGTCGACGGTCCTTAAATGACGTTGTCACATCACGTTTCATTCTTGTCTTGTACCGAATTTGGATGTGATTTGTCTGTTCTGTAATGTGAAGTTTTTCCTGTTTGTTTGTTCTGCGTTAGGTTTTTTTTTTTCTTTCTTTTTTCTGTGAAATCGATTTCATACTTTTTTGGTTACTGTCATAAGTTTTTTTTCTATTACTGGCCAAAATCTCCCCTCCCATATTTGCAGCAGCCAACCAATCATGGATTTATATATATATAATATATATATATATATATATATATATATATATATATATATATATATATCATATGACTGGTAAAAATGTTCTGTAACAACAGAATTCCATCTATTAAAAGGAGCCCATAAAAACACCAAAATATAGAGAAAAAAAAGTACTATATTTCAGAGACTGCTGTCTCCCTCTTCAGGGAGATGAATGAGAAAAGTTTACAGAAAAGGTGGTATTTATACCAAGAGGTCCATCCACAAACATGCCAATTTAGGTCACCCCCGCTGATAATCTTCCTTCAATCTTCTTAAGTGTTGGTTGAATGAAAACGTTGTCGATCGTATCTGAAATCCATGCACCTTTTGAGATGTTCGTTACCTGCCTCTCTTTTATTAAGGCCGATTCCATCATTTGACTCTTGTACCGGCAGTTGCTGCTATAAATTACACGTGACAAATTCCAGTTTATTCTATGGTTATGTTCATTTATATGGTTGAAAATAGCCGAGTTCTGTTGTCCATACCTAACTGACCGTTTGTGTTGTATTAATCTCTGGGGAAGTGATTTACCTGTAAATCCGATGTAAGATTGGTCACAGTCCTGACAACGCTTTCATTCAACCAACACTTAAGAAGATTAAAGGAAGATTATCAGCGGGGATGACCTAAATTGGCTTGTTTGTGGATGGACCTCTTGGTATAAATACCACCTTTTCCGTTAACTTTTCTCATTCATCTACCTGAAGAGGGAGACAGCAGTCTCTGAAATTATAGTACTTTTTTTTTGCTCTAATTTTCGGTGTTTTTATGGGCTCCTTTTATTAGATATATATATATATATATATATATATATAATATATATATATATATATATGTGTGTGTGTGTGTGTGTGTGTGTGTTGCGCGTGCGCGCGTGTGCGTGTGTGTGCCTCTTGACCCCCTCATAATACTTTTGAATGCGCTTGTCTAAGAAAATGTGTGTGTGTGTGTGAGAGAGAGAGAGAGAGAGAGAGGAGAGAAGAGAGAGAGAGAGAGAGAGGGAGAGAGAGTGTGTATATACGTAGTCAGTTTTTACTATACATGCCACATTGTGTTCTTTATGTTTTTTCTTGTAAATGTTGAAAATAAATAGGATCTGTATGTCAGCTGTCCTCCAAGTGTGTAGTAGACAATCCTCTCTCAAAAGCAAGTTTCCTTCCATCTGTCATGCGTGCCAACGCATATGTATTACGCATATTAAGTAAATAAGGAAGGCATATATACTGCACACGATGTGCACCCTGCGATGACATCCCATCTTGAATCTGGTGGCGCATCCTCAACAACATCATCTGAAGAGGAGGAGGAGGAGGAGGTTCCCCTTGGAGGAGGAGGAGGAGAGCCATAATGGAGGTAGATGGACGCCTAAGTACCTCCTTGTGCCTCATATTCCCTCAACCTCTGCCTCCTCTTCATTATCTCTCTCTCTCTCTCTCTCTCTCTCTCTCTCTCTCTCTCTCTCTCTCTCTGTACCCGTAGTAGTTCTTGGGTAGTGGCAGGCCATGTAGTTTTCTCGCTTTGAGAGCCTCAATGAGTTTCTTTCGTTATACACCCTTTATTGTTTTTGAAGCACCTTTGGCGCGGTATTCTTTTGCTTATGTTATTTGATACATTGCCCGTTTATTATTTTTTCCCGCGAGAGATCATTGCTGTCTGTCTGACGATCTGTTTGCGTGTATTATAATTTAGTTCTTTATACCAACCAGCTTTCTGTCGTTTTCGATGTTTATTACGAGTACGTGGTCTGGCATCTCCCTTCAGCTTATTTATTCAAGTGTATACGTCAAATCTCTTAGACTACGTCTACGGCTTTGAGTTTATTGGTAATCGACTTGTGAACGCGGAGATTAATATATTTATCGCAGTTATATGCATGAACGTAATATCTCCCAGGCTACGTCTACGGTTTTGAGTCGGCTAATAGTCGACTTGCCGTGAACGAATAGATCAGTATTATGATTTGTCGCAATGATTAGCATCAGCATATGTCCTGAAGAGGAAGGGATGTTGTTGGAGGAGTCGTTAGACCTCGTTGGCAACATCTCGACAGAGAACGACGTCCGCGGCGCTGCCTTCGAAATGATTAGGAGCAGTTTCAGATCTGCTGTATGGGAAATGCCAATTTAGTGCCATTGTTGAACCCCGAGTCAAGTTGCGGCATCTTCGTCGACCTTCATCATTCCGTCTGGTGGAAGGGAATGCCATCACTCGCTACGGATCCGTTCTTGATTTAAAAACTTGCGTCCGTGACCGCTATCCTTGCGACGTCAGATTGCTCGTAATCAATCAATTAGCGTTTAAAGAACGTAGCAAGAAGTCCAAGTTGGCTCTTGTGAGACGAGAACTCGG
>NC_087210.1:88498091-88538091 GCF_015104395.2 Macrobrachium nipponense | reverse complement strand
TGCTTACGCTGAGTTTAAACCGATTTACCTTTGATAAGACTTTGGCTGCAATCCAAACCCGATAGAATTGAAAACGCAGCGTTTAATCTAAGTTTACATTTTCTAAACAACAAGGTAACACCTTAAGCCTTTTTTTTTAAGATGATATGCTTCTGGGAAATATGAAAATCTCACGAGGTATTTACAAGACTTTCAGTTCAAAATCGTATTATTTTTACTTGGGAAAGTTTCTGCTCTCGCGAAACCGGGACTTGTAGAGAAATTAACAACACCAATGAATATTATTATATTATATTATATAAATAATGATGATGATGATAGTTCGCACGAAGCGCCTCAGTGGCGTGGTCGGTTTGGTTTTGGACTACCACCTCGGTGGCCACGAGTTCGATTCTCGAGCATTCCATTGAGGCGTCAGAGATGTGTATTTCTGGTGATAGAACTTCACTCTCGACGTGGTTCGGAAGTCACGTTGCAGAATAACCACTGGTTCCATGCAACGGAAAAACACCATACAAAAAAACAAAAATGATAAATCGCCTCGTCAGAGCAAACGGAGATATCTGTTTGTCTCTCGCTTTTAAATTTACGCTTTATTGTTAATATATCATAAACGTATTATATTTCTGGAATATTATAATGGCGACGATCGAAAGGAAACTGCTCTGCATTGAAGTTCGCCTAAAAGCACCGCGAAGTTCCACTGAAGTTCGCTTAAAAGCACTGGGAAGTTCCATTGAAGTTTGCCTAAAACCACCGCGAAGTTCCACTGAAAAGGGCTTTTAAGGTTCCCGATTCCACGAGTATACAGTTTAAACCCGAGATTGCGTGTTGGTTCTAAATGTTGTTTATTTTATCATTAACGCCAGCCGCTCTCGTAGTTAAATTTAGCCAGACGTTTTTATCATTTCTCTCTCTCTCTCTCTCTCTCTCTCTCTCTCTCTCTCTCTCTCTCTCTCTCTCTCTCTCTCTCTCTCTCTCTCTTGGCAACCATGAATTGGAAGATGCTGAGGCAAGTGGGGTTATAAGGGACTTTCATGTTTCATTTTTTTTTCTAACTATGAAAGTGCAAAGTCTCGTCCATATGTTTTCCAAATTTCAGAATATTCACAGATATCAATTATTATTATTCTGTTGGAATTAAAGTAACATCTAATGCTTATAAGGATAATAATATAATATATATAATTGTTCGTCTCTGGATTCATCGTCCACCTCCTTCTCGCTTTCTGTAGGCCTAAGCATTATCAGGGCTATCTCTGTACATAATTTGAGTTGTCTGTTATAAATTGCTGTACATTGAAGATATCAGTGGTGCAGACTTAAGTTACATGAAGAGACTTCATTAACATTACTTTATTTGTATTTTTTTATTATTATTTTTTTAAGGAAACTATTTCCTTTCAGCCTTCTCATTTATAGCAACTTACTGAGAATGCAGACTCGGACTCTCACAAGTTACTCTTTCAAGTTGGGAAAGTTTACCCAAGTGTTGGTAGGCTAATGGCGTTAAGTGGAAGAGATAGAAAAGGAAAAGTGGTTTTATTTTCGTAATGTATACGAAAGATAGAGAGGGTTTTGGAGGGAGAGGGGAGATCTAAAGAAGGGTATGTTTTGTGCTTTGATGCAGAGCATTTGTTCACTGTAAATCATGCTTTCTTATTTGTTTTTTATTTGCAGGCCATCTCTTTCAACATGTTCGTAATGCATAGTAATCAGCAGCCTTAGTATTCCAGAAGAATTCTCTCTCTCTCTCTCTCTCTCTCTCTCTCTCTCGCTCTCTCTCTCTCTCTCTCTCATCTCTCTCTCTCTCTATATATATATATATATATATATATATTATATATAGTATATATATTATATCTATACAGTTAGTAGCTACGTATACTTTCGATATTCGTAATATCACCGTAACGTTCTAGTTTACAAAAATGACACTTGATTATTATGCGCTAACAACAGCTTGATCACTTATTTTTTTCTGGATGTACATCAAGTCATAGATTCTTAGCAAAGCTTCTGTTTATACTTGGGCTCAAACCTAAGCAAATTCTCGAATCATATGTCGAACGCTATTTGCTGATGTTATGTGGGTTAGGTCATGTTAAAATTTTTGTTTCTTGTTATGGCCTGACCCCTTGGTGTGTGTGTGTGCGTGTGTGTGTGTGTGTGTGTGTGTACAAGGCAGTTGTTTATCGGTCAGCTTCAGGTTTATTTGGTCATTACAGGATGTAAAGAGGTCATGCGGGAACATCAGCATTTCGAAAGTAATGTTCGCATTGATGTTTGTTTACACAGATGCAAACTAGTGTTTTCCTGAGTTAGGTAATTTGATGGACTTATTTGTATAGTTATTATATCGATTGTTTACAGACGCACCTCTCTCTCTCTCTCTCTCTCTCTCTCTCTCTCTCTCTCTCTCTCTCTCTCTCTCATTGCAAATGGGTATGTGATAGCGTCCATAACGTCCACTTTTCACAGCTAGATGCAAAACATCCCTTTATGGGAACTTCTTCACATACAAGATATGTGACACATGGAATGAACTGCCACCAGAAATTGTAAACAGCAACATTGTGGAAGAGTTTAAAAAGAAAGCTAGACAAAAGCATTAGGACACTTTGAACGAACAGTAAAACTTGCTTCAAGAGATAAGTGAGCACACGATTCTCCTCGGTTGGACTAATAGGTCTTTGAGACATCCTAATCCTTGTAACTCCTCGTAACGTTCGATCCATCAACTGGGCAAGAAAGCCACCTCGATGGCCGCGAGTTCGATTCTCGGTCATTCCACTGAGGGGTTAGAGATGTGTATTTCTGGTGATAGAAGTTCACTCTCGACGTGGTTCGGAAGTCACGTAAAGCCGTTGGTCCCGTTGCTGAATAACCACTGGTTCCATGCAACGTAAAAACACCATACAAACAAACAAACAAACAGCGAACACCAGGTTGTGAAACGACTGTCGTGGGTCCCAGGGAATAATGACTGGGCAGAGAGAGAGATCGAAAGAATAAAAAAAGAAAAAAGTACACCACCATAATCATGGCAGTTGGAAATGCTGTGGCCTTGCGAGGTATTTCCCACTGGAAACGTGACGGCCTCGCCGCGATAAAGTTGAAATATCGAGAGCGAGAAAGATTTGAACCCGTTTGGCAACCCAAGTCAAGGAGAGCTTTTCTAGATAGACAAAAGGGAATGCAGAGAACTGGAACTGCCGCGAGTGTTATGCGTGGATTTTTTTTTCCTTTTTTAATTTATTGACTGATTTGTGAGCGCGGAAAATAAACTACTAGAAAAAATCTCCCCTCCAAAGAGAAACCTTTGATCAGGGTACACGGACTAGGCAACGGTCTTTTTTTTTTATACGAACAACGGGCGTTCTAATGGCTCTTTGTTCATTATAACGGAGTACATACTTAAAGCTGAAGAAACCAAATGTTCCTCCTCCTCCTCCTCCTCCTCCTCCTCCTCCCCGTGGGCCCACCTCTTTTGACTTTTTGTTGGCCTGACAAATGCAAGTAGTCTCGTGCTTGTCCTTTGTCGTATTGGGAGGCTCCAGAAGAAGTTTTGGCGAAGGTCTTCATTCCCGACGTCTTTTATTTTCCTGCAAGTCGTCGATAACCAGAACTGCCAACTATCGAATCATGCGGAATCTTTTCAAGTTTAATGAGCATCAAACTGTGAAAAGTATAATTTTTTGTGGTGATTCACATATAAAGAGATTTTCTCACAATAAAGGAAGTTTGAACCATCCTTTAAGTATAGTTATCTATCTATCGATCTATCTATCTATCTATATCTGAGTGTGTGTGTGTGCGCGCGCTCGCTTGTGCGTGTGTGTACTATGTATGTCCTTTCCAGCAACGGTGGCCTTAGACTCAATTTGTTGCTCGTCAAATTACGTATATGTTTCAGAGGGCTTTGCCCATGCATCACTATAAGTCCTCAGTACGCTCAGTTTTCCAACAGATTTTGAACTGGGCAAAAATATTGTCATTTGGTGGTCTAATGCACCTAATCTCTTTAGTTGACCAGATTACCTTTAAGTACAAGCGTTCTCCCCGATGTTAATCTTGCGTTGTTGTCTCAACAAATATCGGCCTCCCAGCACGTATTTCTCTCTCTCTCTCTCTCTCTCTCTTTATTTTACTGGTACAGTTTTTCTTCCAAGCTCATCCAACAAACAAACGTTACTAAAAGCATAAACTCTTTTGTTGTTTTTCTTATTATACCATCTTCCATAAAACTGATTCCCCAATAATATTTATTGCTCTTATCATAACGTCCATTTCAAGACATTTTTGTTACTCTAGTAATTAATATAATTATTGTTTTTCAATTATCAGCACTATCAAACACCTCTATCTGTCCGTCATTCTCGACAGTATTCGACTTCCTATTCAGGTGCTTCTCTTGACGAAAATCATCTACTCTACACCTTTAAATGTTTCCTCCTTGCAGTTCTATTTCTTGTCATTGAACTC
Source organism: Macrobrachium nipponense (assembly GCF_015104395.2). Classification (NCBI taxonomy): domain Eukaryota; kingdom Metazoa; phylum Arthropoda; class Malacostraca; order Decapoda; family Palaemonidae; genus Macrobrachium; species Macrobrachium nipponense. Next base: position 88,533,606 of record NC_087210.1, on the reverse strand, counting down.
CTTTATTTATACTTAGTGTCAATTTGTCACTTCTGAAATTCTGATAGAATTATTTTAATACAAACACCAATCTCCAAAACTTCCTTGTGCTGATGGTCTCTCGTCTTCCCCCAAGACGTTTTTCCTCCCTTTCTTCCTGTTCAACTGGCTCTTTTCCAAGCACATTGCCAACATACTAATTATGATTGCGTCCGAATAAGTCTCCCCGCATTCCTCGTTCCCATTAGATCTCATAGAAATGGGTAGTTGGCTCTCTCGTTCATTATAAAGGAACCCTTTCCACTTAGAAAATACCGTGCATACCACAGGAAGCCACCCCGGTTGCACACGGATCACTAGTCCCAACACTTACGTGCACGTGTGTGTGTGTGTGTGTGAGAGAGAGAGAGAGAGAGAGAGAGAGAGAGAGAGAGAGAGAGAGAGAGAGAGAATGCACGCACAGGTATCGGGTATTTGAAGTAAATCACGTCATTGGAATCTACGAATTCAGCTGCAGATGTAAAGTCTAAAACACTGGAATGTTCTAAACTCAGTTCTCTGGTTTAGCGATCCGGAAATGACTAAAGGGGATTAAAGAGATCGTATTCCACTCTACTGCAGCTGAAAGTACTTTGACGTCTATCGGAACAGTCTGAAGTAGTACATTGAAGATAAAGGGGTCGAAAGGTCTCAAGAAAAGAGTTAGAGTGAGGTGGACATCTACCAGACGTATCACGATCAAGCCTCGGTCGTAAAAATCCTAGTCGCATTCGATAACGCTGATGCATTGCATCCTGTATCAGTGACAATACGTGACGTCATTGTTGTTTTATTAAAGAATGAAGTCTCATGCTTAGTCTTTTCCTTGTTTAGCAGGTCAGTGTTCACATTCACGCTGCTTTTTGCTTTAATGTTCATTGCTTCCTCATCTAGTGTTCGTATCGTTACATTGTTGCATACTTGAGATCTTTATTGCAAGCAAGCAGGTGTTCGTTACATCGCAGTAATTCTCTCTCTCTCTCTCTCTCTCTCTCTCTCTCTCTCTCTCTCTCTCTCTCTCTCTCTGAGTATTATTCAACGTCGGCCTGGGTCCTCTCTCAGGTAATCAGTTTCAGTTGCATCTCATTGTAAGCCATCATTGATATCACCTGCTGCGTGGGCAACAAGGATCACTTTCGCCTTATCAAATGATCATCTGGTCGTGGAGAGTTAATGACTGACCGTCAGATGTTTCGAACGCTCGTATTTTCCTTCTAGAGCCGAGGCGATGCCTCCCTTGGGCCGTATCCTGTCCTTGCCAATATAATAATAATAATTAGTACTAATAATAAAGGAGAGACAATTTGTGATTGTAAATCCAGTCATGAATATGACTGTGGATTTGTTTTTCCATTTCTAGACTCATGCTATTATGAGTAGTAGTAGTAGTAGTAGTAGTAGTAGTAGTAGTTTATTTCAGCTCTTGGCCGTACACAATATACACAAAGCAACAACGGCCAGAGGAGATAGTCCTCTTGCATTTATACACATTAAATGAAGGAGGAGGCTGTTTAGGGAGGTTCGGCTGAGGCAGTAACAGATGGCACACTTGGCATCCGTCTCTGGGACTCCTTTCTGGCACTGCCGTCCCTTCAGTGCCACCTGGGTGTGTGTGCCCCCCACGTATGGGGCACCACTAGCAGTACACACGCGTACGTACATAAAGAGACACGGCAGCACGTATACTGATTTGTATCTTCTCTATGGTTTGGCAGCTTGAGCCGTTTCTCTTGACGATTTGCCGCGTTTTTACGCGGCTTGAGGAATTGTGTTAGTGTTACGCGCTCTTGCGCGCTTATGACTAACCCCTGCAGCTTTGGTGACTGACACAGAAGCCAAGTTATTCTCGACGCTTCATCTTCTCGTTTGAATTAAGCCTGAATACAAATGCTAGCGAATACTGAAAAGATGCAGAGCAAAATATAAACTGAAAAGAAATTATTTTCACACATCAAGGCCCGCCTGAACAGACTCTTAGTGTCTGATGGAGGGCGAGAAATAAACCCCTAAAAGTAAAAGTAAGTAATGCCAAGATTGAAGAAAGTGACTTAAAATGGCAGCATTGCCCTAATGCGATTTTAAACGTATCCAGTGATTCGCAGTTCTATGTTCCTCTAGAATTGCCTATTTTTCGCCACCACCAGTAATCAGTTTCCTTAAAGATAAGTGTGTCTTATGAGAAAAATAAACGAGTTCCCGCTACATTCACCCGTTTTCTGTTGTACGAAGGATGAACGACACCTCGTGTCACAAAATGTTCAATAGCGTCATTTATGGTCATTACCAAGGTCCAAGGAATTACTTTTTTTAAATCTCTTTCAATAGACCTTGGTCTTAACTTACTGAGAGTAGTTATCGTTCGAATGACGTCATGTGATTATGAATTCCCCTCAAATTCCCTTTTAGTGTCTGGTTTCTTCTGCACCTCGCGTGGTAGCTTTTATCGGGAACTTCAGGAAGTAATGTTCGTTGTCTTAAAATGCTCGTTTTCTTATGCCTATTTTTTATTTTTATTTAGTTTTTTTTTTTCATAATAGGATCCTTTTCGAACCCCGTACTGGTTAGGTTTAGGGGTTTTATATAAGGTTTATCCCTGTAAGGGGTATGGCCGACAGTAGACCTCACGCGGTACACTGCAGGCGTTACTGAAGGTTCATTGCAGCGTGCCTTCGGCCCCCAGCTGCAACCACTTTCGTTCCTTTTACTGTACTTCCTTTCATATTCTCTTTCTTCATCGATGTAAAAGAATTATATAGCTTACTATATATTTATGGAATTTGATTACACAAACTGATTTCCACGATATTGTGAATTTCTTGGCAATAATAATAATAATAATAATAATAATAATAATAATAATAATTATAGTAGTAGTAGTGTTGTTTTTGCTTTTATAAGTAAATACTCCTAGTTTTGTAAATTGTAAATCATTCTGTCGCGTTGTCTCCCGAGTGCAGCTTAAAACCTGTAACCCGGGCCACGTTGATACAGGTGGCTGGCTCTCGGTAAGGGCCAATGTTCGGACCATTATCTTCATGGGTCTTGATGAGACTAGTTTCTCTCTTTGATTCGTGTCCTCTGATCTGTGGTTAACATTGCCCGACATCCTTTTTAAATTACTCTCTCTCTCTCTCTCTCTCTCTCTCTCTCTCTCTCTCTCTCTCTCTCTCAGCTGGAAGTCGACTGAAGAGAGTGGGCTAGATTATATACATTCATAAATTGGTCTCTTGTCCGGATCTCCATTCCCTAAGAAATTGCTTGCGAAGTTTAATAGTCTATTGGTTTTAACTAAAATAGTCTGTTGGTTTTAAGTCAGTTACTCTATTGGTTTTAACTTAAATAGTCTGTTGGTTTTAATTCAAATAGTCTATTGGTTTTAACTCAAATAGTCTGTTGGTTTTAACTCAAATAGTCTGTTAGTTTTAACTTAGTCTGTTGGTTCTAACTCAAATAGTCTATGGTTTTTAACTCAAATAGTCTGTGGTTTTAACTCAAAATAGTCTAGTGGTTTTAACTCAAATAGTCTGTTGGTTTTAACTCAAATAGTCTGTTAGTTTTAACTCAATTGCCATTTGGGGATTCATTCACGCAGGACCCATAAGTTTTCCCCTTCGATTATCCCAGATGCAAGTCGTAACATCTTTTACGTGGCGACAGCTTTAGAAAGGGTTCTCTTACTTCACTCTGGAAAAGAAATCGTAACAAATGCTCTCGGTAACTTTGAGAACTGTCACACTGGAGATTAGTGGAGGATAAGTGCGCGGGAAAGACATACTGGTTGAATGTCGTGGAAAACTTCGATACCAAACGACATTAGAGGCTGTCATTATGATGATGGTATCGATAATTATTATTATTTATTATTATTATTATTATTATTATTATTATTATTATTATTATTATTATTCATAGATACCAGTTTTATATATTTAATAAAAATCCACAAAGGCTTCCTATGAATATCGACAGTATATTATTATTATTATTATTATTATTTTTGCTCTATCACAGTCCTCCAATTCGACTGGGTGATATTTATATTGCGGGGTTCCAGGTTGTGCGCCGTTTCTAGGATCACACTCTTCTGCATGAGTCCTGGAGCTACTTCAGCCTCTAGTTTTTCTAGATTCCTTTTCAGGGATCTTGGGATCGTGCCTAGTGCTCCTATGATTATGGGTACGATTTCCACTGGCATATCCCATATCCTTCTTATTTCTATTTTCAGATCTTGATACTTATCTATTTGTATATTATTATTATTATTATTATTATTATTATTATTATTATTATTATTATTATTATTATTATTTCACGTGAATACAAATTTTATCAAAATCGCAAAGGCCGGTAACTTACAGAGAAAACTTCCTTGGAGTAAATGCCTTAACGGAGATTATTTGATTGAATGCAGATTATCTGGTTTTACAACTTCCAGGATCACTGACGCAGAACCCATAACTAGAAAAAATAACGTGACAGAGAAAAGAATAAAAGGCGAGTAAAATAATTGCTAACTGATCATGGAAAAAAAAAACCCAGTGATTTGAAAAGAAAAAGAACGTACACTGGTATATGGTAGTTTGCTGTAGCTCGTGTGTTTGAGCGGGAATATCTTGTCAATGTGATTGATAATAGTGCAATGATACCATGGTTAACTATACTCTGGTTTTTTTCCATCTGTCCATCCGCCTGTGGTGTTTTTTTGCATGGAAACACTGCGTCCCTGGCTGTAAATAGTTATGCTATGTGTAAGTTTTGTTAGGTAAATAAAAGGATATCTGGTGTACATTTGCAATTGAAAATTCTTTTAATAATTTATTGTATGCGAATTACGCGTTAGTATTCGAAATAGGATATTATTTAAAGTCCGGGACGCAGTGTTGCCATGCAAAAACACCACAGCCGGGTGGACAGATGGAAAAAACAGTATAGGGGTTAGTTGAGTTTGCTTAACATAAATTATGACTGGAATGAATTGTTCTTTCAATTTATTAGTTCAGCTTATAACTTTTTTCTTTGTAGTTTCCCAGCTCTCTCTCTCTCTCTCTCTCTCTCTCTCTCTCTCGCATCTCTCTTCACTTCTCTCTCTCTCTCTCTCTCTCCGTCCTCGCTCTCTCTCTCTCTTAACAGAGACTTCCTGATCAGCCTCATGACACATTGAGATGTGGCTCATGATTTTGGAAGTAGTAAGTCATCACGTGACACATTTGCTCTGGAGAGATAGAAGTAAAATTCTCTTACTGTTATAAACTTACATCTCTCAATAAAAGAAATATCTCTACCTAAACTAATATAGTGTAAATGTAATATTAAGGACAATGTTTTCAGACAGACAAAATCTCTGATCGTGTTAGATCACCAGCAAAACCAGTAGGCATAAAAAAAATAGAAAAAAAAAACATACACAGTGCGGTACAACATTCCGTCTTTGATTCTGTTAATAGGAGGTTTAACCCCACATTCTTCAATCGATTACCCAAGCAGGGATTCAGATCTGTCTTTCAAATCTCTTTGCTAAACGTATATTGCATTTTTTGTTTCATAACTTTACGCATCTACCTTCGTAGTTCAGTTAAATCAATTATATTATATGTGTGTGTTTTTTTTATTTATATAGGTGTACTGTATAGAGAGAGAGAGAGAGAGAGAGAGAGAGAGTATGTTTGTATGAATGTAAATATGTACTGGATGATACCATCCATGGTATGCGGCTCACGAGTTAATAACATCCTGAGGGTGGCAGGGGGAACATACAGCTGCACAAACCCGAAAGATGGTTCGAGGATGAGGGTACGGATGGGTAGAGATGGTTCGAGGGCAAGAAGGAGGGGGGGCTCCCCGGTCGGGGCAGCTCATCATCAGTGTTTCTCAGGACCTTCTGTGGTGAACTTCCATCGCCTCTCCATACATTGGCGCGTCTTCCCGACGGAGCTGCGGTGCGGTGCCCCCTTGGTGATGTTTTGATCTGGGTTTGCCCTTTTTTTTCTGTTCATTTTTCATCTTCAATTGTTATGGTTAGAAGTTCTGAGTTTTTTTTTCATTGCGGTTGTGATCAGCTTGGCTTTAACACGTGGAATGAGCTAAATTAGCAGTGATGACAGGAATGAATGAAGTCTTTGGAAATCATTTGTAAAATAATTATGATTTTAAGGTGAAGGGTGCGATAGGGGTGTTAAATTAGTGAATGAGTGAGCTCTTGGGCCAAAATTTTTTAAAAACTGTGATTTGATTGAAGTATTACAATCCTTAATGGAGGTTAGCACCATGTTAAAGTGAGGTGATATCGAAAGAATAGCATCCAGGCATTGACAAAACTCCGTCAAAGAAATAGTTTCATTTTTATCCTCTGACGCGGCTGATCAGGATTCTTTGGTTAATTAGGGTGTTAGTGGCATGATTTCATGATCCCATCGTGGTGGAGCGGGAGGGGATATATCTTGAGGAAGGATGGCCTTTTAAACGCATGATGTACCCATTTTGGTACCACAGGGACAACGGAAAAGGCTAATAGGAAGATGGGTATGTAGGTCGTTATATCTCATGGCTCGACTTGCTTGAAATATGCCACGAAAAAGAATGCTACGCTACGTAGGAATTGTTTGTCAAACTTTTTTTTTTTTTTGGTGGGGGGGGGGGGGGGGGGGTGGGGGGGGGGGGGGGGGGGGGGCTCTGGTGACACATGGACTCGCACGGATGAGACATAGCAATAAAAAGACGACAACAAATCTTGTAAACTACTACCTAGGATCCTCGCAATCTCTTTTAATTTATAGTGGGAAGAATAAAATCATAAGTCGTCGGAGTTTGGTGTATATACATACATTCAAAGAATCATTTCCGAGAATTTACTTTCTCCACTCCATATTAGTATTAATTTGTCCTTTTCAGTTAGGTTACTGTACCCAAAGGTCTCCTTCAGGACCTTGGAACTGCAAGTCATTGGCCCCCTGTAGGCTTGTTCCAAATGAATTGGGGTTTATCTTCTGAAAACAAACTGACTATGCATCTTGAGTTAGATAACCACTAAGAAGGCGGTGTTGCTTGAATATTGCTGCGAGGTTCGAGTATGAAAACCACCTACCAGTACGTAGCAATAATAGAAATTGTTTTAGATAGAACAAGGATGGTCTTGGCTGTATTGAAAGTTCCAAAGAGAAACCCTTATAACTGTTTTGTTAAGAAGAAAAATAGACAGTGGTTGGTGCAGTGCCTTGCCAAATTGTAAGCTGATAACTTTCTTTGCTGGTATATTGTGTTTGTTTAGGGTCAAGCTGTGCTTGGAGTTCTTACTTCGGTTCATGTTCGGATGTGATTTTATCTAGGCAGTTTAGTTGTTGCTAGATTTTTAGTAAGAGGCCTTCCCCTTATAAATATTAAATATTTCAATAGCTTATGAAAAACCAGATAAATTACTGTAACCCCTTTATCGAGTACTTTTCCTCTACTAGAACAAAATTATTTATGCCCTAGGGTTCACGAATCCGTCTTATCACAAGATGTACAAAGTTGGACTGCTTTATTTGTCGTAAAAGTAGTTCATGTCACTGTATTTTAAACATCAAAAGGCCCTTGCCGTGCTGTAGAAATATTCATAGCTTTTTATTGAGGATGACGCTTCTTCAGAGTTCGTGAGCGTAGCGAAAGAAATTGCACAATAACAGACCTTGGGTGTGGGGGGAATTAAGCTCAGTTGAAATATTAAAAGGACAATTTATAATGTCCACGCTTTTGGCAGTGCTACAGACTTCGCCCCTTGTATGGTGCGGTTGCCAAGTTTGTCCCGACAGGTTGCTGTCAACCATGCTTCTGAAGATCCACGTGTAGGACAGAGCCGTTTTAGAAGCTGTGCCATTGTCACTTTAAGACAAAAGAAAAGCTTTCAAATACGTGCCCCCTGTTAGGCGAACATCTGTATGGATGTCAGGAATACAGTTTGCGTTGGAAGCATCGTACCTGCTGCTAGGGATGAGGCGAGGGAGTTGCATTACTCTTTTTAGTCGAAAGACACAGGACTTTATATTCATGGGTCTTGAGGTAGAGTGTTTGGAGACACTATTCTCTCTTAAATGAATTGGCTAAGTTGTATTATTTCGAAGAGTGGTGAGTAGTAGTTACTCTTTCTCGATTCCGGTGGTCCGAAGTTCGATTCTCGGCTCGGCCAACGCGGAATCAGAGAAATTTATTTCTGGTGATAGAAATTCATTTCTCGATATAATGTGGTTCGGATCCCACAACAAGCTGTAGAGCCCGTTGCTAGGTGACCAATTGGTTCCTAACCACGTAAGAATATCTAATCCTTCGGGCCAGCCCTTGGAGAGCTGTTAATCAGCTCAGTGGTCTGGTTAAACTAAGATATACTTAACTTACTCTTTCCCGATTCCATGTACATAGTAGTTTCAGCTGCCCTTGAGTCAGAAGACAACTAATCCTCTGTTCAGTCTAATCTATTGTATCATACCATTGCAGTTCGCAATATGTTCTGCCATTTCTCGATATAAAATAATATTTCTTCTTTGAAAAGTTTATCTGTATATTCCTTCCTAATTAGGCCCCACCTCTTAGTTCGTCACAATATGTTCTGCTATTTCCCGAAATAAAATGATATTCCTTCTTTGAAAAGTAGGTCTGTATCTTCCTTCGTAAGTAGGTCCCACCCTTTTTTTTTCGTTTCAGTTAGGGCTGGACATGATAAAGGTTTTAAATCAGCCGCCCCTTCACCTTTTAGAAATGCTTCCATCCCCGAGAGAAATTGACATGAAGAAGGGAACATATCTTAAGGGGTGATGGCCGTTTAATGCTGGCTTTATCCAGATGGTCAACACAAGGGCATTCTCATTTATGCTCATCGGCGTCATGGCGTCGAATTGACTCGTACATTTTGGATGTTATTGATCAGACAAATTATTGACTACTGCTCACCATCAAGGTTTTCCCCTCCTAAAACGGCAGTGAGCGCGAACGACTTGAAGTGCACGAATAAAATAGGAATTTTGCATGATCTTATTGTATTGTACCAGACTTGTTACAGTTTTATACTGTCAGCGCAGTAGCTAGCGTGAAATTTGTATTGTAATGAAAGCGATTAGTTTGTAGTTGCAAGTCTGCCATCACGTCTTGTAAATAAGGAGATACGCCAAGTCTTCATTCACTACATGATTATAACCCTCATCTCTCTCTCTCTCTCTCTCTCTCTCTCTCTCTCTCTCTCTCTCTCTCTCTCTCTCTCTCAAGGTAATATCCGGTGTGCCGCAAGGTACGGTGTTAGCTGCAATACTGTTTGTTATTATGATTGAAGACATAGACAATAATGTGAAGGATTCGGTAGTGAGTAGTTTCGCAGATGACACAAGAATAAGTAGAGAAATTACTTGTGATGAAGATAGGAACGCTCTACAAAGAGACCTTAACAAAGTATATGATTGGGCAGAGTAAATAGGATGGTATTTAAACTCTGATAAAATTTGAATCAATAAATAATAGGAGACAGAGAAAGAAAGCTATATGCATATAAGGGACCTAATAATGAAACCATCACAAATAAGGAAGCAGTTAAGACCTTGGTGTGATGATGAATAGGAACATGTTATGCAATGATCAAATAGCAACTCTGTTGGCAAAATGTAAAGCAAAAATGGGAATGTTGTTACGGCACTTCAAAACAAGAAAAGCTGAACACATGATTATGCTTTATAAAACATATGTTCGTAGTCCACTTGAATATTGCAAATATGATATGGTACCCACACTATCAAAAGGATATTGCACAAATAGAGAGTGTACAAAGGTCCTTTACAGCTAGAATAGAAGAAGTTAAGACCTAGACTACTGGGAAAGACTACAATTCTTAAAAAAATTATATAGTCTAGAAAGGAGAAGAGAACGCTACATGATAATTCAGGCATGGAAACAGATAGAAGGAATAGCAGAAAATATCATGGAACTAAAAATATCAGAAAGAGCAAGCAGAGGTAGATTAATAGTGCCCAAAACTATACCAGGAAAAATAAGGAAAGCACACAGGACATTAATCCACTACGCACCAGCATCGATAATGCAGCGTCTATTCAATGCGTTGCCAGCCTCATCTGAGGAATATATAGGAGTGAGCGTAGATGTGTTTAAGAATAAGCTCGACAAATATCTAAAACTGCATCCCAGACCATCCAAGATTGGAAGATGCAAAATATACCGGAAGATGTACTAGCAACTCTCTGGTAGACATTAGAGGTGCCTCACACTGAGGGACCTGGGGCAACCCGAACAAGATGTAAGGTCTGTAGGTAAGGTAAGGTCTCTCTCTCTCTCTCTCTCTCTCTCTCATGTGTACGCGAATTTATCAAGAACATTGCAACTAACCTTTCTCTACTTTTAACATTATATTAAGTCACGAATAGCCCACTGATTAACTACACGTTTGGAATAATTTTCACCCAAGAGGAATTACATATGATAATGGCACCCATCTTGATATTAGATTTTATCATGATAAACTATTCAGGGCATAATATTTGAATATATGTTTTTATGTATTGGCAAACTGGCCACGTATCTAGATATTATAAGCTTTGGAGGACTTTGGCCATTTTTTGAAACTTGGAATAATAATGGTTGTAAAAATTTAAAACACATTTGCCTGAGTGATTTTGGCTTGTTAGAAGGAGAAGCTGTCAAATCGAAGCCAATTTTCTAAAGTTTTTGAGAAAAAGAATAATAAAATCATTATTTTTAACCATCTTGATGTTTATTCGTTAAATGCCCCCGTAGAGGGGGTAGCGCAGTCGGTGCATCTCACTTGGTGCACTGTAGGCATTACTTGAGGTTCTTGGCAGCGTATACCTTCAGCCTCTAGCTTCAACCTCCTTCATTCCTTTTACAGTACCTCTGTTCATATTCGCTTTCTTCCATTTGACCTTCTACCCTCGCAAACATTAGTTTCATGTACTGCGAGGTTTTTCCTCCAGTTACACCTCTTACTGTCAATTCCCGTTTCAACGCGGACTGGGCCTAGTAGGTCCCAGCGCTTGGCCTTTGGCCTGAAATCTGCATTCCTGTTGATTATCATTGTGTTTTGTTTTATTTCAGGGGTGTATGGCAGCAGCGTGGAATCGACGAGCCACATGCCCTCCGCCCCGCCAACGCCTCCGGCATCCTCGAGAAGATGGGCGTCCCCGAACGACCTCCCCGAGCAGCAGTCGCCGCCCCCAGCGCCCCCGAAGATCAGCCCCGCTGCGGAGGCAGAGAGGCTGACCATGTACCGGTGCATCTTGTCCTCCATTGTCGAGTCGGAGACCATTTACCTGGAGTGTCTGGATGTCGTTCTTCAGGTGAGAAGCTGGAGATAATATAATGACTATACTCTGTTTTTTTTTTTTTTTTTTCATCCGTCCATCCGCCTGTGGTGGTCGTGCATGGTAACATTGCGTCCCGGGTTTTTTAAATAGTTACGCTATGTGTAAGTTTTAGGTAAATAATAGGATATCTGGGTGTACATTTGCAACTGAAAAGTTTTTTAATAATTTACTGTACGCGAATTACACCGTTAATATTCGAAATAGGATATTATTTAAAGCCCGGGGTGCAGTGTTACCATGCGCAAACGCCACAGGGCGATGGACAGATGGAAAAAAAACAGAGTATAGTTTTCTATTCTTGCCGACTACGACTTCTTCGCTTAGTGCTATTTTGATTTTTTAATTGGTAAGACATTCCGGAGTGGTGTTAGTGTAGTAATATATTAAGAAAGTTACAAAAGAAACTTTGCAGGCTTTCGAAACCTGCTTACTGATGGCACTTTTTTAATATGACTACATCGACATGACTGGACTCTTCTTAGATTTTTATACAGCTTGTGAGCAAGAGATTTCTTGAATTTCTGTTGGGCGTTTTCACAAAGATCTGTAAGATATTTTAGAATCTGAGCCTAAGTTTCTACGCCATAATTTGGGCCACCTGTTTTCTCATTGATATATATATTACAGTAAAAAAGTGGGCATTTGGATTGTATATTTAGTATTCTTTATATAACGGTTGAGCAATTACGTTGTATGCTATACTCTTTTACATTGTCTAATCTGTAGATGAATTTAACTCTGTACCTTTTCTATTTGCACATTTTGATTTTAAGAGCTATAAATTAAATCTGCTTTTCTTCAGCATTAATATTTTTTATGCCACGTACAGTACATGAAAGCCCTGAAGGCGACCCTGACGACGTCGCAGCCCGTGATCTCTCCGGACGATTTCTCGACGGTGTTCTACCGTATCAGCGAACTCCATTCGACCCACAGTGCCTTCCTCTCCGGCCTCAAGGAACGCACCGCTCAGTGGGACGGCACCAACGCCATCGGGGAACTCTTCAGAGTCTTGGTAAGGAGAGAAGAGGCCTTTCAAAGTATTTCTCTGAGTCAGAACTCAGAATTCTCTTGCCAGTGGCCTGTTACTAATATAGTCTAGATACTTTTTATAATTATCGCTTCTAAGTTTCGAAACCAGGTTCTTACCCCTGGCAGTTAAGAAGGTATGTCATTGACCATCGGTGGGTTGTTCACAGGGTAGAATGGGGCATGGGACTTGGAACTGGAAAGTTAACACGTTTTTGGGAAAATGTGTATACATTATATATATATATATATATATATATATATAGTATTATATATTATATATAGAGAGAGAGAGAGAGAGAGAGAAGAGAGAGAGAGAGAGAGAGAGAGAGAATGTGTACAAATTAATGTTGTGAGATTTTTGTATTGTAATTAGGTTGTTGATGTTCAGCTTCTGATTTCTAACAAATAATTCCTTGTCATGCAAAATGGGATATCAAAGAAATTTCTTTTACAGAAATGCTCTACTGTCATTTCTGAGATGGATTTTTAGTGTAACCTAATTAATTATTGTTTTTTTTTTCCATAAAGTTACATCAATTTGCTGTCCCATCAGTTTTGGTTATAGGTTCTTAAAGTGTCATTAAATAAAATGTTCAGTTTTTACTTGCCATGACTATGCATTAAAAGAATATGTTAGAATATTCTTTATGGTTCATTTCATTGATTGATTCTTAATTTGTTTCTCTGTTTTTCTGTTATATTCCTAATATTTGCTTTACAGTAGAATATTAGATATACAATTTTGGTGACCTCATACTTTTTCTACAGGCAAGCAAATTGGATGTGTATGCCTCCTTTCTGCAAAACTACCCACGTGCAATAGAAACTGTTCGTAGATGTAGTGCTCAGAGTTCTCAGTTTGCGGACATCACCCGCTCCATCAAGTTGCGTTCACTCCAAGGTCAGGCCCAGTCACTTGAGGACCTCTTGCATAGGCCTGTCGCCAGAGTGCAGAAGAATGCTCTAGTCCTTCATGTAAGTGTTTTTTTTTTTAAAGGGAAACTGCATAGTAGTTACAAAAGATTTATTTATAAGAAGCTTGATTTATTTGATCTGAACATGTAGAGGTAGTTTTATAAGAAGCTTGATAATCTCATTATAATCCTTGTAAAATTAAAGGTCATGACAACATTTCAGTGTGATGTTATCATGTACTATTTGATTCAATAACTTTATAGTACCATCTTTCAATGCCATTTATTACTGTGATTAATATAACTAAGGAACTGCTAGAATAATTTCTCTCTGGTAGGCTTTTTTAAAGAATTCAGAAAGTACAATAGTAATTTTTGGTAGGCTTTCTTAAGAGATTCTGAAAGTACTGTATTAATTTTTGGTAGGCTTTCTTAAAGAATTTTTTAAGTACAGTAGTGATTTTTAGTAGGCTTTCTTGAGGAATTTATCAATGACTCTGTTTCAGGATTTGCTCAAGTACACACCAGAGCATCACCCAGATCACGAGACGTTACGAGAGGCTTTAAGACTAACCCAGAACTTCCTCACTCACCTTTCCATGCTACACACAGAAGCCATGTTCCCTGTAAGTTGCAGGATGTTCATCAATCTTTTACCAGATGAGAGGATATAATGAAATTTAAATAAAGGTCGTAGTATTTCAGTTTGTACCAATCTTTTATACTTTGACCCTTAAATTTTTACATGCACTGTAATTTAAGGTTTTTATTTTGTGCATCATTTTTTACATTTTTCTTCTGTTACTTCTAGGCTCAGGATCGGCCACAGCGGCATTTGGTTCGAAATTCTTTCATAGTGGAATTAGTGGAGGGGCATCGTAAGCTGAGACACCTTTTCCTATTTAATGATGTTATAGTATGTGCAAAGTACAAAGTAAGTAGGATTGTTAAGTTTTTTAACGTCAGTCAAATCAGAAGTAGATCATTTCTCTTCTGTTTTTTCCTCATAGTAAAAATTTCTGGGCTAAATACTTTGCACAAGTGTCGTAAACGAAGTAATATTTTACCAAGAAGATATAATCATTTACCTCTTACTTTTCTGAATCTTCTACATAATAAATGCTAGTGCATAATAGTAACAGTTTTTGACAAATTTCACTCATTTCCATTAACTGTCTTGAGATTCAAAAGCTTTTAGGTATATGTAATAGCTTGTTAAAATGTTTGAGTTTGTGATTGAAATATCGTAAAATAGAATAATCAGACTGCTGTACGCAAGATTGGTTGTGGTAATGAATTTGATAATGAAACATGACTCTCAGAGAAAATAATTAGGTACTATAGAACTTTTAAAAATCTTTCCTGTACTACCTTGATAAAGGAGTACAATATGGCTACCAGTTTGTGTTTTAACATTTTAGTCCTGTAACAAGTAACACTGTTTGTATTTTCCAGCCTACTGGCAGGTCGGAAAAATTTACTTTTGAAGTAAAGTGGTACATCAGCTTGCATGACATAGCTGTTTTGAATGACAGTGGACCCGAGACACTGAAGGAATCAAACCCACCAAATATTGTAGCCCTTAAATCCCAGGCATCAACAGTAAGGGATCAATTGAGAAGAATGGAAAATATAGCAGATAACAAAGGGGTAAGTTGTGTGTGCAATGTTACTTGATAGTTGATATTACATGGTAATAATCATATTGTCCTAGCTCCACAGTTAATGTGATTTATATTATGTTTAATAGTTTGTCATGCAGTTCCTAATTTTGTGTATAATATTTTTCATGCTGTTACTCAAGGTTTCCTGTGAACCACATATAGTTGATAACTTTGTCATATACTGAAATGATGCTTCCAGGTGAGTCGGATGAATCAGGCGCGAAATGAGAAAAACAGGAAGAAGTTAGCAGAATTGGAAGCCCAGCTTGTGTTAGCTTCACCAAATCTTCCGTTCAGAATATCCAAAAGGAATGGCTCAATACACACATTTCTGATCACCTCAGAATATGAAAGAGATCAGTGGGGTGAAGCAATTAAAGTGCTCCAGGTAAGCAAGCTCAAATTATTTCCATGATTCCTCAGATTGACCATGAAAATTATGGACACTAAAATTTATTGATTTTTTCTAATGTTAGTGACTGGATCACTGTATAATGTACATAGTTTCTGTTGAGGTTAATTTTAACTTAATACTGAAGTGGACTTGCAATTCCAGATGACGGGTCGGCCTCGTTCAGGCTGGTCATATATAATAAGACCCCATTTGATTGGAAAGGGAACAGGATTGATTGAGTCCGTTCTCCCTCTGGCCCCTCGAACAAAAAAGGGCTACTCTTCTTGCTCACTGTTCTCTTCTTGTTTCGTGAGAAATGTCTTTAACAAAGTACAGACATTCTTTGCTGTTTTCCATGCATGCAGGGTTTCTCTGGAATTGTGAAGTGCTATTCCTTTATCCTCTTGACATTCAAGGACTTTTGTTCCATAGAAACAAAAATAAGACAGTATATTTTGTGGTATTACCCTTGTTGTGTCCACTCTTGATAAGTAATCTGTATAACCCTTGGGAAGTTTTTGCATTTTCCCCACAACATTTCCTTGTCTGGTATTTTAGCCCTGGCACAGTGACCTCATTCCAAAAAGCCTCCTCCCCAACACATGACCAGAACCACTCTGGGGAAAAAGAGATAGAAACTCTGCAGTATGTTTACTGATTGTGGAGTTTAGATTATTATTCCTTTCTTTGTATTTGGTGATGTAATGCAGTTGATTTGCTCTTAACCTTTTGATTTTCTTTGAGTCCTGAGTGAATGTTCCCTTATTTAATCTTAGTATGGGAATATTTTACATATATTTTTCTTGCATTTAGAAATAGAAGCAGTGATTCATGTTTGCAGATTTTTTTAATTCTGCATGGGTTTTTCAAACTTTACAATTAAGAAATGTGTAGTTGATGGATGTTACATTGAAAAGCAGTTATTTTCTCAAAATCTACATTAAACATTTACAGAATTAATCATGATGAGCTACCAAGAACATTTTGCATTGTAAGCTTTTCCTCAAAACTCTGATAGGACACATTATTGATAAACTGTGTTAAGACTGCAGTGAAGTTATTTTCATAACAGAAAACAGTTTTTGTTGTGATGGAATAATATTAAAATTTAATTCATGATCAAGACTATCGTAACTGAAATAATGTAATCCATTTGCTGGTATTTGTTGAATTAAAGTCTAAATGCTGTCGTAAAGAATTTAGTTAGGTTTGTATGGCTCGTACACCTGATCTCCAATATCTGAACATTATAACTTCAGTACTGTATAGCACAGTATGAGCTACAGAAAGTGTTTATCTAAGCTCTCCAATTCAAGTTTGGTAGTGCTGTCATATCAGTTGTAACACACATTGTTTTTATTTGACAAATATTTGATGTTATTTGATCTCCTCATATATGTCAGGCTGAATAGTTTTTTTTAACTTGGAAATATACTAGAAAGTAGAAAAATTAGTTATTAGTCTTTCATTGGGTCTTGTATTGGACAAATGATAAACAGATTGACAACCATCATGTTGAATTGTATGTTGAATCTCATCCTCAGAATGATTATTACCAGTGTTGTAAATGAAAGATGAGGAGAAATTCTATAGCTTATACTTTTGAGTTACTTAATTTTCAAACATGGATAAAGAGAATGATATCAAAGTAGCTCTAAAAAGGTAGTTCATCTTCAGGGCTTGCCATAAATTAGAGAGAGAGAGAGAGAGAGAGAGAGAGAGAGAGAGAGAGAGAGATATAAGTGTACATGGATTTTTTTTTTTTCCTTTTCCAGCCTCATAATATCAAACTACAGTACTATAGGGATGTTCCTCTTCAGACTGCAGTTTAATAATTGCCATTGCATAAGACCTCTGTTGTTTGTTGCTAGTTTCAATAGTATGGTACCAGGATGTTTTTATAAATTCCAGATTGTCAGCCACATTTTCAAACTGCCTCTCTTTAGTTGTTCCATGCACATAACTTGATGAAAAATATTTTCCATACAAAAGTGAATGGTGACGTACAACTGTATTTTATGAAACCTTACGTAACATAATATAATAGGAAAAATGTGCAGTAAATTGCATTCTGTAGCGATCACTCTGGACAGTGAGGAATTTTGTATAATTGTTAGGGGAAATTTTTCAAATCCATTTCTCTAATGAGCCATAGTACATTTTTCTGGAATGTCAAGCGGTAATCACAATTCCTTTAAGCATTTTTTGCTGTATAAATGCTTGTGTCAGTAGGTCTTTTTTTTTTTTTTTTTTTTTTTTTTTTAATGAAAATATGACTGGTCAGTCTTCTAATCTTTGAATTCTTTGGAAACGACCTGTTGTTTAACATGTAGGGTCATTGAAAGTTTTGGACTCACAGTGTAGCAGTTATAAAAAAAGAATGATTCACACATTGCTATGTTGGGAAAGTTAATTTTTTCAGGTAAACATTTGACAATACGTATTATAATGGGAATTTTGATCAAATAATTTTATCCTGGTAAAGGAAAATTTTACTCAGTTGTGCATGTCTAGTAGTGTATTGGTCTCTTATCACAGTTGAATTATGTCATGATTGCATAGTATTTCCGGGATATATAGGAACAGACTGTACATTTCTATTCTCAATTATAATACAGGTACACCTTATGGTGCTGATATGGTTTTTTTTTTTTTTTTTGTAACCCCTTTGCATAACTAAAATTTAATATCTTTAATATTGAGCCCTTTTACATTGTATGCTCTGATGGAATGTTACTGGAAGTAGCTAGTAATAATCCCATTGTGTTGATTATATTACTAGCAAATTACTGATTTCTTTCCATTTTATTTCATTTGCTATAACTGTAAAGGATTTTATTGCTGAGAACTATACATGTGTCTTTAGTGCATTTAGTTTTATGCTAAAATTGAAGAAGAGTTAGCTGTTTGTGTGTTAATTCAGAATCCTTTTCAAATTTTGCAGGATAACACTCCTGGTGTTGGCGGCAGTTCCCTCACTTTACAAGAATTGCAGAATTGGATTACTGCTTGCCGATCTTTCCTCAAGACCAACATGGGCTCTTTCCTTCTCAAATCAGGACGGGATGATTCATTGTTGCTTGGGGATCTCCATATAGTTGTTTCTAGTCTGCATGGACTTACTAGTGCTGCAAGTATGTATTTTTTCATGAGATTTTAGTGTTAACAGTGAATTTGGTTGAATTAGTTTTAACAATTAGAGGTGTTGAGTTTTAGCCTTTCCGATAATATTTTTATTTTGTCAAATTTTATTAAAATAACATTAATACCTGTGCATATCTTTTGATAGTTAATATAAGCATTCAGTCATAATTTACAAAATATTTTGTATCTTGGAATGGATTTATGCCTCATACTTCACCTTCTAAACATATCCTTTCCTTGATTAAAAAGTATTTCATCTTATTGTCATGCAAGTTAAATTCCTCAGGAATATTGATATTGAAATTTGAGTGTCTTAAACACTGAAGTTCATGTTATTGATATGTATTTTCTGTATATAAGGGTAATAAGGTACATACAACTTTTAATTACGTTGTTGGAAGCACTATATGAAATATATGTAGTTATTTTGATAATAGAATTATCATGGTAGTTATATTTGAACTTTATGGTAATGTGAAGTTGGAGGTATATGTACTGTCCAGCAACTAGAGGATCTACGGTTATGGAAAATCCATGCTCACCAATTAAATCCTTATTCACAAATAACTTCTTGTTTAACAGATATGTTTGTGTGTTTTGAAGTGGATTCGTATGGCCATTTCTTCCGCAAAGCAAAGACTAGAGTCTCCGAAGGTGTAGAACCTCACTGGAACCAAGATTTTATAATTGAACTGGAAGGCTCTCAGACTCTACGTATCCTCTGTTATGAGGAGCATCCAAAATTGGGGCTGCAACTAAGGGGGAAGGCCCATTTAGAGGTTTGTTATTTTATCTTCAAGCAAAATTAACTTGCTTTGTTTCATTTGTTTTTTTTTATTTCAGTATTATAATTTATGTAATACTACTGTATCATAATGTATGTTCTAATTACAGTACTGTACAGTAAACTGGTGATGAGTTTTATGCTTATATATTGTACTCTGTCTTGAATTATATTATGACACTGGACTATACACTGGACTACCATGTTTTCAAGTCTTCAGCTTAATGGTTCTTTGGTATAGAAAGCTCTCTTCATTGCACAAGTGTTATATCCATTACTCTGCTTTATTTATGCAATTCCTGTCTTGGATTTCCATATGCTTTCAATTAGGACAAGTTTATTGCAGCATAAAAATGTTTGCCAATGAAATTATTCTTCATACTATGAAATAAAAAAATGATCACAGATTGACATCAAACAACAGTCAGTGTATGTTATAAAAACCAATGCAATATGAGACTGTAGTCAAACCAAAATGACCAGGAACATGGCTGTTTTATTAGTTGTGTTGCAAGGCTTCTTCCTGACTTATAATCCAACATCAGATAATCTGCATCCCTCAGTTCTGGGTTCTTTAATCTGGTCATAAAATCCTACTTATCCCTCCCAAGGGCTTTCCAGGACAAAGCCAACTTAATTTACAGTCTTTGAAGAGCCAATAACAGTATTTTTTTTATGGCAGTATATCATTTATTTCGTCAGTGAGTCTGGGGCTCTGGGCTAGATAATGGGATTTTGCATAATTCATTTTGATGATGAAAAATTAAATCAT
The DNA here is from genome assembly GCF_015104395.2 of Macrobrachium nipponense. NCBI lineage: Eukaryota > Metazoa > Arthropoda > Malacostraca > Decapoda > Palaemonidae > Macrobrachium > Macrobrachium nipponense. The sequence continues at coordinate 88,513,533 of NC_087210.1, read as the reverse complement.
CTTGATCCTACCCTGTTATCAAAACAGCTTAGTGTATGATTTCAAATCTTCATGTACTGCAGCTTTTTTTCTATAAATCATCCTTTACTCGTCACCAAATCTCGGTGTTCTAATGCTCATTTTACATCTTCAGTGTTAGGAATGCAGAACAATAGTGTCAAGCTGTTTATCTTTTTTAACCTGGTATAAGGAAGATTTGGTAATGTTTCTACCACACTTACATGCCATCCCAACTTAGGTGTACAAATCAAATCAGGGAAAAGTGGCAATGTCAAAACGTACATGTTCATGGTCACTTTGGTTTAACTATATGAAACATTGTTTGTTGGTCATGGTATGGAACTGTATGATATGATTTACATCTTTTGGTCAGTGTAAGGGTTAAGTGATTTCCAAATAATCTATGCGGCATTTGATTATGTAACAAAACCAAGTAACTCTCACAGATATAGTTCAGTGATCCTAAATTGTTGTAACTTAATTGTTTTTTTGTCTCTAGTAGTAATATGCATTAAAAGTTATTGATTTCATAATTTCTAACAAAGATGAGTTACAGAAATTTATGCTTACCCTACAGCTCTCAAGAACTTGGCTGAATGACACATTAAGTGAACGTCGTGTTAGCCTGCAAGATTTAGTATTAGTTTTGTCCCTCAAGTTCCTACCTCCAGAAGCCACATTGAGGAGAGTGCCAACTGGAAAATCTTCTGGATTATTTGGTGCCAACATTGCTCATATATGCAGGTACGTTTGCTGTTGTGTAATGGGTTTCTAATTTATATTTACTCTTGAGTACATATGTAGGAGACCTGTAATCAGAATTTCTGTGAACCCTAAGTGGCTCTTTTTAGGAGTAAGATCAAGTTTGGAACTGAAATTATTTTGCTCTGAATATGAAGGAAATGTGCACTTGTTGTATACTTCTTTGATTTAATTAGTAAAACAACCATACTTAGTTCTGTATTGAGGTTGGTTATCCAGTTTGAAGCCTGTTAGGATAGCATCTCATTTGTTGAGAGATATTCTGTATAATGTACAGTATCAGAAGGTCTTGATTGAGTAATCTCCTTTTAAGGTACTAAGGGTCAAGAATGGATGCACATCAAAAGAACAATGTCTTAAGTTTAGTTACTTTTGTGTCTGTAAAGTGAGAGTATAATATTGAAGTGCTAGGTGAAGTGACTGCAAATAGTAGTAACATTGTCTTCTCTACAAAGTGCAGAAGAAAAAGATCATTAAGGTTAGCAAACTTGTCAAACATTTCAGCCATAAATTGAAAAGAAAGAATAGCGAAAGTTTAAACATTAATTATCAAACTAGAAACAATTTCATTGGGAGTTTTGCATCTGAAAGTATCCCAAATTCATTACATTTCTTTAATGTTGTATCATGAAGATAAAAGACAACTAAGAAACTAATGTTTGTTAGTATAATTTAATAGTGTAAGAGAAAAACTATAGAATCTACAATAGGTGATGTCCAGCAGCAGAGAGTTGCCAACACTTTTGTTACTAAATGAGAAAAATGTTGGGTTACTGCAGGAGAAGCCTGAGAATTTGACAATGAAAATTTTTTGCAAAATCTTGAAATAATTTGAATTTCTTCAAAATCTCTGTTTCTCACAAATTATCCAGAATCCCAGGTATTCAAGCTCCAACATAATAAAAATTTGCTCTATGGTTGTTAGCACTTACAAAAGTTATGCATCTGTGGGAGGACTACAATCGCATGTATAAATCATTCCCTTTTAACTGGAATATTTGGGACAGTACTGGCTCAGTTTTTTCACCAGCATTGTATAATTAGTATAATTGAATAGATTTCCCTTTGAAGTTGTTAATCTGATTGTTATTTCTTACTTAAAAACAAGGTGAGATCTTTATTCTCTCTTGGATTTTTAACAATATTTATTTTTTCTTTATAGACGTGAAAAAAGGAGCGTGCCATTTATTGTAACAAGATGTGTTCGTGAAGTAGAAAGACGTGGGATGCAGGAAGTGGGAATATATAGAGTATCTGGTTTAGCTTCAGATATCACAAAATTAAAGAAATCCTTTGAATCAAGTAAGTAAAACAGAACAGTATATTGACATTATATACAAATTGAATTTTATATTGTATTTACTAACAGTTTTGTCACTGTTCCAGAAAATTTATATGATTACTTCTTTCTGTCATCAGATCCCTATGAAGCAGAACAGCTTATAAAGGAAGTGGATATCCATTCTGTAACTGGACTTTTGAAACTTTTCCTCCGTGAGCTCCCAGAAGCGCTTTACACAGATGAATTATATCCAAGGTTTTTTGAGGCCTACAGTGCTGCTGATCCAGAGTACCGTAAAACAACCCTGCTCAAACTCTTCTCCTCGCTTCCTCAACTAAATCAGTCAATTATTGCATACCTCTTGGAACATCTGGTCAAGTAAGGGCTAATTCTTTTAATATGAAAGTGAGACTTTAAGAATTGGAAAACTTTACATTGGTGGCATTCTTGCAAACAGAAGCTTGTCTTCACATAGGCACAGCTTTTCTAAAACTTGTTCACTGCTAGTAGAATACAGGACAATTGATGAATGTCATATGCAGGATCAATCCATTAGAACCCATGTTAGATAGAGGTGTCATACCTTTATTGCTAGGAGATAGGTTACATATTTGCCTCAGTAGCTGGCAAAATAGCTTTGTAAATAGGTAGATATTTGGCTTTCTCATGTGTTTATACCAAACTATATGAACACAAGATTTTTTTAAAACTGCTTTTACTATTTCATATGTAAAGCAATTAACTTGAGCTGAAATTCAATTTCCCTCTATTCTGGAGCAAAGCTTTGTATTAAAGAAATTAGGTGAGAGACATGGCCGCCCACATGAAGGGGCAAGGGGGACAACCTGCCCCCCCCCTTGAAAAACCTGGACAAAATTTTAATATTAGAAATGCAGGTACTGATACTGCTTTTGGAATTAACTTGCTAGTTTAAAGGGTCAAAAGTGTTATTCTGCTTGATACGAGGAACTATCCATGAATGTATTAAGATTTGGCCCCACCCCCCCTTTGGAAAATATGCCGTGGGTGCCTCTGTTGAGAGATTTAGGGGTCTTGCCCTAATGAGATTATATTTTGCATTTAATGTATAAGGATTTTCATCCTTTGTATTTTCAAAGGTGTTTACATGGTTGTCGACTTTGAACCTAAGCATAAGTCTGGGAAAGGCACTAGATTGTAGGTATGGTGTTTTAAACATTTTTCATAAATCCTTCTAATGTTAACTTATCCTTATTTCTTTCACACAGGAAAAGATCCACCTTACTGTCATGTGGTTACCCTAATCCTAATGGAATTAAAACAGAAACATTTTCATGCTTAGTGATAGAGGGCTTAAGGGGGCTGGCCGGAACCCTTATATATGGGGTATAGAGCAAAAAATGCAAAGTCATGAAAAAATTCATGGAGTTTCATATGGCAATTGAGAATACGTATAAGAAATATTTCGTCAAAATTCCTCTCACTTTCGTAGTTACAGGGTAATTAGTAAACATAACTCAATAAGCCTAAAACATTCATCCGTACAAGAAAATGCAATATTTTTTCTGTTATTGTAAATTTTGATAATTATTGTCAAAGAAATTGTGAGAAATGGCATCTGTAGAGATTCTGTGGGTCGCAGAGGGGAGTATCAACTGTTGAACCATGATTCAGTGCGATCACAGACTTCAAGTAGACTACACGTTCGAGTTTCACCTCTTGACATTCGCTTGCTTTTACATATGTTTATCTATGTTTCGGCAAGAATTTCATCATGCCAATGAGGAAAAGACAAGGAAAACATCTCATTAACATAAAGATGAAGAAAATTCGCTCTAATATGATTACAGAATCTCATAATATATGCGATATTAGCGTAGTTATTGAAGAGAGAGAGGGAGGGTTGCGTAGTAAATAAACGCCCCCGTCTTGCCTGATGTACACTTCACACTGTCCCCCAGGCTACGATCTTTGAGCAAAGGGATCTTAATTTATAATAAATAACATAGTTTTGGTTTATTAATACCCAAAAAGGAATATGAAATTCATAATAATCATGATTTATTAACATTGTCTTTGTAACAAGAGAGTACAACTTCGAATTTCATCTCTTGACATTCTCTTGCATTTACGTTTGTTTATTTTTGTTTCGGCAAGAATTTCATCATGCCAAAATGGGAAATACTAGGAAAACATCTAGCTAACATACAGAAGAAGAAAATTCGCCGTAGTAAGCCGAGTTAGTAAAGGAGAGAGAGAGAGTTGCGTAGGAAGGAGTGCCCCGTCTTGCCTGACGCAGTGCCCCAAGCTACGATATATGAGCAAAGGGATCATCATTTATGATTAAATTATGATAAATAAAATAGTTTTGGTTTATTAATACACAAAAAAGAAATATACATTCATAATAATCATTATTTATTAACATTGTCTTTATAAAAATACGAAGAAAAACTTTGAATGCCCATATCTCAAAACCATAGTTATTGACCTTCAAAATCTATCTTCTCACTTAGTTTTAAAGCTATAACATTGGAATTTGGTATATAACTCAGAAAGACATTATAGAACAATCAAATGAAGCCCTTTTTTCCAATTTTTGTTTCGTCTTTTTTTATAAATTTTGTTTTCCTAATTTATAGGGTTTATTATTTTTACCATAATGAAAAATTCATATCTAGCAAAAAAATGACTTTTAGAAAAAAAAAACTCCTCATTTGATTGGAGGTCTACATCAGGTCTATATATGGTAGTAATCCCAGGTCGTAATATTAAATATCAAGGGAGGAGATAGAATTTGAAAAATGGTTATTTTCGGGATAAATCGACCTGGCGTCACAAAATCGAAGGTCAGAGGCGAAAATCATATGCGGTTTGGAGATTTCCCAAGTCACCTTATTAAGTGGTATGAATATCAAAGTCCTGTCCTTAAAGAATGGCATTAGCCGGCCGACCCCCTTAATACTGTAGGATGCTATGGTTCAGTGCTGGTTTGTTTCGCAAGACCAAAAAATCCTTAGTAGTTTGCCATTTTTCATTTAACATTGAGCACATGTAATTCAAATATTGTTTGTATCACAGCATCTGATTTTTACTTTACAGGATTCATCATACAGAAAATATGAATAAGATGTCACTGCATAATTTGGCAACCGTCTTTGGCCCCACTCTCATACGACCTGGAGCGAAGACAGGTAATCCCTCTCCAGCAGAGCAGTTGGCTGCTGGTACTGTTGATGTGATGGCTCAGGCTGGGATACTCCACTTTTTCCTTCTGAGACGCGCACATGGTGAACCAATACAGGGTGTTAATCAGTGAATCGTTTTGTATATTGTACATAAATTAATCATGTAAAACATAATCCTATTAAACCTTTGCATTATGTCAAGTCTGACTGTATTGTGTTGCCATATTAAGCCTTAAATACTGTAAAATAAAAGGTGACCTTTTACTCTGAAGTTGCTTTCTGGCTGGATATGTCGTTACGTACATAGCCAAAAATCTAGCCAGTTGAAGTTCGTGCATGGTGTTAGTGTACCAAATGGAAAACTGGTATTCACAACTCAATGAAACAAGTTTATGAAGGCATTGAATACTGTATGTTAGTTTTGCCTTTCTTACAGACATTGAGAATGAAGTTATTTAAAAGGTTGTTCATGAGTTATGAGAAATTGGGTTAAGTAATATGATGTTTAGTGGCAGGCAATTATAATTTTTGTTGTACAAATATATTAATGAGTTTACTGAAGAACCTTCAAGTTCCATATCCAGTCAGCTATATGTTTACGTATTTGCATAACGCACTGTATTTATTGGTATTGATGTAGTAGAAAGTTTTAAAAATATTTTTTTTCAAGTAAGAAATATTCATCAGTGATGGAGTGTTTGTTTTGTTGCCTATTATTAAGGAAATTGCATAATCATTCAGTATGCAAGGTTAGAGGACAGGAAATTTCCAGTGTGTCATTCCTTGGTTCTTTTTATTGTATTTCATAGTGCTTTAAAATGCTCTCCAGTTCATGTATGTTTTCTCTCTCTCTCTCTCTCTCTCTCTCTCTCTCTCTCTCTCTCTCTCTCTCTCTCTCGCTCATCTCTCATCTCTCTCATCTTCTCTCTCCTCTCCATCTCCATTCTTCTCTCTCTCCTCTCTCTCTCTCTCTCTCTCAGTAAAGGCTTCAGTATTCATATTCATGAAAAGGAAGTTCTGTTTTTAATTGTCCTCAGTGTTTCCTTGCTCCTCAGAACCATTCCTTGTGCAAAGTTTTTTCTTTTTGTTACAGTACAGAACAGCATTTTGACATAAAAGTCAAAAGGGCTTTTGACTAATCATAATGTAGACTGTTTGCAGTGTGGAATGAGAAAGGGATAGTTGCCATAATTTAATTTTTCCATTGTCATTTACTTCCAGTGATTAATTTAAGTCATTTCTACTGTGATATATTTGTTTAATGATGAGATATTTGTATTTAGTTACTTTACAGGAAGTGATACTGTGTTCATTTTTTTTACACTTTTAAACTTTTTATATTATTATGAAAATTTTAGGACTTGTGTATGTGGTTACTTGGTGTTAAATACTGCACCTGCGGTGCCACTTCTGAAGAATTTACTCGATGGAAAGTGTACAAAGAAAAATATTTGTGATCCTTTTGCCTTTGGCTAAGTATAGATACCATAATGTAAGAGGCCTTCAGTATGAATTGCCACAGTAATGACTTTAAAATAAACCTTACCTATCATACAGGCATTGCTGTTGCATACATCATTTTGCAATGAAGCACAATTTTTCTACCTAAATCAGATCTCTTTAAATACTGTATTTCTTCCACTAAAAGAAGAAATCTTGCCTTTTGTCTCGGATAGTTAACACCGATTCACAAGTATGCTTTCAAATTTTCTGTCTTAACGTCTTATTTTCAGATTTTTTTTTCAACTACAGTATTATTAGAATAGTACTGTGAAAATAATCCATTATATTGGTAGATGCTTATAAAACTTGAACACATCTCTTTATTTGCATAGCTGAGCAAGTCAAAGAATTACTAGTTTAGAGAAGGTTTTGTACAAGTTTGTATCAGAAATAGTGCCTTCCACAGCCAGTTGTAAGTCATAATTAATACCTAACCTATCCTTTATTTGTGTAGTTCATTCCACTGTAAATTTTATTTTAGGGTGCAATTTAGTTTCAGCTTCAGTAATTTTTTCCAATAAATGGTCAGTTTACTTCAGATTACTAAAGATATTTCTGTACTGAATGTTTTGTGGGAGTACATTACTTTATTTCTATTAAATGTCAAACAATTGAAATGTAATTGTTGTAGACTAGAATCCACAAAAGTCTTTCTGACTGTAACCATGTGTTCAATTAATGTCTGTTAGTATTTTCTTTAACCATAGAGGTCAATAGTACCATTGTTTCTTTATTATTCAGTGGTAAGCCTTTAATATTTGTCTATTTAGATATATGATTACATATTCTATATTAATGTGGCTTTTCATCTCTGTATGCCTTTGTTTTCCAAGCATCATATGATATAGTGTTTTGGAGTGCAAGTATCATATGATATAGCCTGTGGGAGTGAGCCCATGACCCTTATCATATCAGGAATTACTCTGATCTTTGTACTTTTCCAGTGTTCTGCTGGGTGTTCATACACTAAAATTGCCTTCATACCAAGTGGAAAGCTTAGGAATCTTAGCTTGATAAGAAACTGAGGCCTTTCAAAACTAAGAATATCCATTTGGATTTTTCCATAGCTGTTGTTACATCTAATGAATCTACAGTATCAAAAAAACTCTTAAAATTAAAAATTGCATATTGATTATATGAATGTATAAGCCTTACACATATACACACTAATACACATACATATATATAATTTAATTGATAAGAAAATTTATCTTCTAGAGGAGTGAACACCTAGTCTATGTTGATTCAATGGTGCAGTGTTAGTCAGGTACCAGATGGAGTACTGCATAGTTTATACTGTAAAAAGTCTTGAAAGCTTTGATATAATACTCTTGCTCATTGTGAAAAATAAGATACTGATACATTGTGCTTATGTAGTTGTAGATAATTGTATATACAGTATATATATATATGAATATATTTGTACATTGTGCTTATTTTGTACATTTGAAATTGTATTATTGTATTAAGACGTATATATAGATTAATATTCATAAGTGCTTCATCACTAATATAATACATCTGGAGCACAGACATTCTTTGCTTTGTTCAAGATTTGCATTTAACTAAATGAAGGTTTATTGCTATAGTATGTGTATTTCTGTTAAGTTAAAGTTTTACATAAAGATTTCCATAAATAAAAGCTGTCTGTAATTAATTTTTTGTAGGTTGTAATGTATGTTAATATTCCAGCTCAATTTTCTTGTGTTTTCATTTAAGTTTTTCATTGCTGCATTATAAAATTTCATTATTGTTAAAAAATATATATTTTGCTTCTTATTAAGTAGGTAGTCATGTCTTAAATTATTTGGTAAAGACCAGTTTGTAGCTGAGAAAGGTTTCAGTTAAAGACCCTTGAGTCTTTTATTTGGCAGCATAGTCTATCAGAGATCTCTAGGGCCTAAAGTGAAAGTTTTGGTACGTATTGATATTAAATTGATGTGGAAAAATTTGCTTAATACCATTTCTAGATATAATTTTTAACATTATTATATTTTCAGATTATGTAAAAAAAATATACAGGTGTAGGTGCTTTACTTTTGGTAGTTTCATATAGATGCTATGTATGTCACAAATATAACTTTCCACAACTGGAATCCCAATTAGACAATTTTAAGCAGTTAGTTTTCTTGCATTGATGTACTCAATTATCCTAGGAATTAGACGAGTTATTCTTGAAGATGATCTTGTTTTTCAATTTTGTCATTGTTTAACATTTTTTAACAGTAAATGTATTTTTATTTACTGGAATAATGTACATGTACGTATTTTACAAAAGTGGGAATGTGAAGGCTATACATATATATAGCATTAACCATTATTTAGTAGTGCAAATATATGAGCAGAATTAAATGTGATCATAATCATGTAACAGTTTTCAGCAAAGAAGCTACTGGTGTTTTCTACAATGTAAAGAAAAAGTACAGGTTTCTTCATATGCATATTTACTCTTTGAATATTAACTCTGGCAGTTTTGTATCACTTTTTGAAATACCAGTTCACACAAAAGAAACACAGTAGTGGACCAGAAACTGTATTTTTGCATCTATTGTATACAGAGTTGTATTTGTACTTAAGAAATATGTAGAATTATTGAAATGTGACTTTTCTATCCTTCACTTTGGCCAGTTACATTTTAGAAAATTCTGAATCATACTGGAAATCCTAAAATTTAGCAATCTTAGCCGCCTGTCATCATCATCATTGGGGACAGTGAATCACTTACAGATACTTTTCAAATAATCACATTTGGCTATTAGAATGAGTTCACCTGCTTCCAGCACATATAAAGAAAGATGGCATCTTTCCTCAAAAATTACAGTTTTTAACAATCTGTACTTATTAACAAGATGGCAAGAGATTCATTCTGGAATGAGCTCACTTACTCCCATCATCTGCAGAACTGGATGGTTGATAGCTTTAGCAATCTGTGTTATTCATCTTGATGGTAGTGAATCACAGCTAGAGACTTTCCTTAGAAATCACATCACAAATTCTGTATTTTTTTATTTGGTAAGTTCACTATCTTCCAGGGCTCTTGAAGAAGGTTGGCATCTCATATTGAGTGTTTTAAGTGTCAGTCCTGATTGTTTCTCAGTATCTGCATCACATAACAGAACTTTGTGAAGGAAGAAAATGCCTTGCAATGCTGGAGAGAAGTGTGATGGCTGTTTCAATTGTCTATGCTCACTTTTAGAAGAGTGCTTCAGAATCTCTAAGAGAGCTTGTTGCCCCTGAGTGTGGAAAGTGTCGCAACCGAGCAACAGTTTTATGTACACACCTCTTTTTGGATTATGTTTATTATTTCTGTCTATATCACTTAGATTGATCATTTGAAAACAGATGGACATGTATGTGATTGTAGCTACTCAGAATTTTTCCCTTTTTGTTCCCTACCCCATTTTCAGACTGCAGTACCAATACTCGGTTGCATATCTCACGGTAGGCGCTAGATTTATTGACTGTACTAGGTATTATCCCTTAAGCAGCCTTCAAATAGGGTTTCCTTTGGCTTATTGCAGTTTTGTGGTACACCTGAATGCTACATAGCCAGTGTTTTATAATCTCCCTCACATAAAAAGCAGTGTTTCTTAAACAGTGATTGCTTGTGCAAGAATATGGATGCTCCAGAATTAAGCCCACGTAGCTTTCAAGACTAACAAAACTTAAGAAGTAAGATTAAAGAATAGCTTCAGTTTAATGAGAGCAAGCTGATAAGTGACTGCCCAGTTGTAGAGGTATCATGAAACCTTTGAAGTAAAATTATTACACTTGATATCATATAATTAGATATAAAAATTAACATCAGACTTACTTCCTTTGAAGTAGAGGTGAGAAAAGTTTCAGTTAAAGCACCCACTAAATGAATCAGTCAAATTAAATCATGGTAGTAATGATGAACAAAAAATACAACATTTTTTAAAATATTCTTGATACTAATTTACTTTTTATGTTTGGGCAAAATAGACTGGTTATAATAATTAATTATTAACCCATTTCAAAACAATTATAATAAATATTAGAGATACCACTGCAAATTAGTGTCATCTGTTGACCTAAACATCATTCCACAGACGACTTGGTGTCATTCAAAGAAATTAACCCCATCACTGCAATATGGCCCAAATTTCATACATTTTGTTCAAATAAATGTTGTTCTAGTCAGCCAAGGTTGTTAACAAGCAGAAAATTCCAAGCAATATCAAAATCCCTCAACCATTGGTAATCTCTGTCGATGATTATAGGTAGGTAATTCTAGAAAAAAAATCTTTAAAGTCATACTTTATGAGAGTAAATTTAATGGGGAATTTACAAACACATGGTTGGAGTGACCAGTGAGGGATTTTGTGTCTGTAGGAGGAAGAAGTTGAAAGTTAATGATAGTAAATGGCAGTCATGAAGGTGGAATAGTGAATTTATATTAAGTAAAAGAATGACAGATGACAAGAAATGGGTCGTAGAACAAGTAAAGTAAGGAAGACAGCAAGTTTTTGTTAAAGTTCTAGAAAACGAGTCATTAAAATTAAAAAAAAATTATTTTATGAAGAAATTGCTGATTCAACTTAAATTTAAGCTTATTATTCATTAAAAAAATGAACCATTCTGTTTGATGTGGTAAGGTAATGAAGAAGTTGGAGGGCAACACATTAAAAAAAGGGTATATAATTCTTCGTTCGATTGAGAAACGTGGAGATGGGAGCCGAAAAGATGCTGGATAAATGAAACACGTGAGTCTTTTTGAAACCGAAAGATCTTATTATCCAGGAATGTGCACCGTTAGTTGGACAGTCGGTGATGCTTACCTGTGATTCTGTGTATAGGTATAGGAAGAGAATGGTAATGCTTTTTTTTTTTTTATGGGTTCATCTTTTTTCCTAATCACTTAAGGGATGAACATGACAGTGAGTGGTGCTCTATTTCAACCTATTATTTATGGATGGCCAGGCGTAAGTTTCTTCTTTGACAAAAAAGCCTTACATAGTTTAAAAAGAAACCAATTATTGGACTTTGCTGCACCTGCCAATGTTGTTTGTGTTATATTTAGAACCTTTCTATAGAGCAATATGTCACAATTTAATATCACCTGAAAGCCTACCTAATTAATAATAGTGTTTCTAGCAGGACTTGATGATGATGTCGGCATACTCGCCTAAGATAGAAGCAGTATCATTTTTATTCAAAATGTTATTTGGTAAGTTTGATGTTGCACTACTCATGGTATAAGGCTTTAGACCAACACACTGAGTTGCTTACCCCATGGTTTATAAGCAACGAGAATAGAAAGGACTAGAATATTTACGAACAAAAAGGGATTATTATGAATGCTTTACTGTACATGAAGGTGCGATGATAATCAACGGAAATCAAAAAGAAATCACAAAGTTTGTTGTTGTCATACTTTCCTAATATGTATGAATTAAATAAATGATTTCGTTTTATCCTACTTTTCAATGGAGAGAAGGGTTCAAAATGTTTTAATAAAGAGAAAAAAAAGTTGTACATGAAGCTTTCTGGAAATTTTTATCCCTTGTATATAGGACTGATATAGGCTGTTTGACTCCATAGGGGTTAGTGCCGTCAGTGCACCTCGTGCGGTGCACTGTAGGTAGGCATTACGTAAGGTTCTTGCAGCATTCCTTCAGCCCTAGCTGCAACCCGTGGAATCGATATGTCTCACGTTCTGCTGTGGAAATAAACTAGATGTACATCCAGCAATATGGAAGAAAATTATCGATATTCTATATATGTTCGTAAAATTAATGTTAAAGAGAAATTAATTTGTTCGCAAAGGTTATTTCAAAGTTAGATCAGGGGCGTTATTTGGGGGAGGGGCCTAGGGGGCAACTGTCCCCCCAAGACTCAAGTTGCCCACCCCCCGCTACCTCAAGCCCTAAGAATTAACAGCATGTTTTCTTTTTAAATGTGCAATCATAAAAATATGAAAATTCTCGGAAATATTGCGTTTCTTGATCCTTGTCTGTCTTCTATAATACCTACCAATGATGATGAGATAAACAAACATTGGTGGGAGTATATAATTTTTGCCTAAATACCTTGCTCATGTGGCTTTAAAAAAATACAAAGTAGCTAAAAAACATAGCCTACTATTAATAACGGCTACGAATTTCAATTTTGTTGGTGTCATTCAAAGAAAATAAATATAAATTATATTTCGAGTAAACTTCCTGGATGCATCTCTTAGAAAATATTTACTACTGATACTGAAAGGAAATCGAGGTGCTGTAATAGCTTATTGGGTCGACAAACATAATGGTGTAAGTACATAGGCCTACATGATCACATAAAAATCAATTGTCAACACCGTATAAATATACAAGCAAATAAATCATCAGAAAATTATGAATAAGCGTTGTCCTTACAAATACTCCCCCCCTAAGACAATAATTAGGTATGATTGTTGGCTGACTTCTTTGTACTTCGGGTAGTCACTCGCGGAAGCGAGCTGGACGGCGGAGGCGCCCTCGGGTGCGTGATATTAGTTGTTGTGTTAGATCCTCGGGGTTTTCCGGGGACGGGATGCCTCCCCTGAGGTGATGATCCTCGGGGGGTTCGACCGTCTTTCGAGGGCGGCCGCGGCTACGGCTAGGAGGTTTGGCGATCGAAGGAGTCGCTTTTTTCCGAGGAAGATTGAGGCGCCCTGTGGAATCCGCGTCTGTGAGGTCCTCGTCCATGATGAAGGCTGGTTTCAGGCGATCGATTGTGACCCAGTCTCGCGACCGTTGATGGATTAAAGATATGCCTTGTCAGTGCGTCGTAGGACGCGGAAGGGACCGCGGTAGGGTCTCGTTAGAGGCGTGTACCCTGACGGAAAGCCCGCTGAATGCTCTCTCAGGGGGAAGTAAGAACAACGCGAATGATGAATTATGTACAGAGAAAATTATGAATAAGCGTTGTCCTTACAGGAGTATATAATTTTGCCTAAATACCATGCTCACGGGGCTTCAAAAAACACAAAGTAGCTAAAAAACATAGCATACTATTAAAAACGGCTTATATAAGTGTAAAAGTGGCGTTTAACAGCTACGAATTTCAATTCTGTTGGTGTCATTCAAAGAAATTAATATAAATTATATTTCGAGTAAACTTCCTGGATGCATCTCTTTGCAAGAAGATATTTACTACTGATACTGAAAGGGAATCGAGGTGCTGTAATAGCTTATTGGGTCGACAAACATAATGGTGTAAGTACATAGGCCTACATGATCACATATAAATCAATTGTCAACACCGTATAAATATACAAGCAAATAAATCATCAGATAAATGATAACTCTGAAAAAATTGAGTGGCGATGCATGAACCTTACACCTCGGCAAAATTGTGCAATTAATATTCATGTACGCTATATTTCCCGCGCCTCTCGATAAAGGAAACCACGTGTGCATTTGTTATGGCGGGTGTCGTCGGTAGGGCCCTTGGGTGCCATGGGAGGGGGGAGCGTCAACGGCGCGGCCCTCTAGCGGCGAGGTTGGAAAGCTGGGCTCTTCCACCATGTTGCAGCGCTGTTTTCGTGTTTTGCTTCGTCAGTCAGCTGTTGGAGTGTGTCGGGGTGTGATGTGTTCTTAGTCCTCGTTTCATCAGTGGTTTTTCTCACTGAATTATCAAACATGGAGTTTAAGAGCGGGGTCTTCAATGCAGCGAGAGATGGTAATCTACGCAGATTAAAGGTAAATAACGACAGATGACCGTAATTCCGGCGTTATTGACAGTGACGCCAAAATATGTCGTGGGAAATTGTTGGTGTGAGTGTCGCATCCAAGATGATGTTTTCAGACCAAGGTCGGCTCCCGCCGTTCTTCCCTTTGTTACTTTGGTTTTGCCCTTCCGGACGGTTGTTAGCCTTAGCCTTTACGAAGGGATACGTATAGGTGGGAATTATATGCAGTATATCGGGGCCTGGCCGCGATAGAGGTTGTGTTGACCAAAAGAGAAATCGCAGCCAAGTTCATTGAATTGAGGCCAATAGGACCCGCGCTAACCTGAATTTGGTAGTAGTAGTATAGAAGAAAGATATGCAGAACGAGTTGTTTCTGTTACGCTTATTCCGACATAAAGGATTCCTTGTTGTTTTTATTAGGCTTATTCAGACTCATGAGATTCCGAGTTGTTTTTATTGCTCTTAGTTTTCCGAGTTGTTCGCTCATTCTGACTTCCAGGGTTCTGTTCCTTCAGGTTGTAACATATCCTAGGCGTTATATGTAAGTCAGCCCAAATTATAATAGGTTCGGACTGTGGTTTTAGACCAGATTTGTCAAATGCTGCTGGTAGTCTTATGGTTAGGCAAACAAAAACCACTAGAATGTCAAATAAAGCTTAGGTGACATTCTCTATGGAAGTGAAGATAGTTGGAACTAGTTATTTTAGTTGTCTTAGTTGGAACTAGATAATTTGGTTGTCTTAATTGGATTTTGTAGTCTGTTATTGGTATTTAGTAGAATGTATCTACCTACCTATATCAAGCCGTGTTTTTTTACTAGGCTCTAATATACAAATCTATCCTCGTCATAGTCAGTATGAACGACTTAGGTGTTTGGAGGAGTACTCTTAACTCCAACTTACATAAGCTTGTCATCTGCAAAAAAAAAAAAAAAAAAAAAAAAAAAAGGGGTTTTCAGTACGTTCGTTACGTACCATCCAGAAGCTTGGACCAAGGTACCATCATTGGTGACGTACAGAGGCTAAAACTAGAAGGACCTCGGATAAGCCT
>NC_087210.1:88453091-88493091 GCF_015104395.2 Macrobrachium nipponense | reverse complement strand
TAGAGTATTTGAGAGTAAGGTCTGTTGTATTCTTGGAGAAAACATCTGCTGGGAACAGTAGGCATTACATAGTGAAACGTGATCTCGTTTTGGGGGACTTATGCCTAGGAACCATGATAAGATAAAGCTATAGATGATAGTACACATAAAGTAAGTGACTGTGGTCACGTCACCATCTTCGTCTGGTGTCGTATGGTCAGAACAGAAATGCCCTACCAGAGAGAGACTGATCCAAGATGTGGTTAATGTATAGAGAATATTGGAAAGGGGATTGTAGCTCTAAGTTTAAAAATCGCATCCTTTTTTTTTTATTTATTTCTTTTTTTAACATTAGGGGAGGCTGACAGGAACAGAAACAAAAATGACTGGATATTGATTCTGACCAGTTACAAATAAAATGGGCCCGAGAATTAATTAGACATTACAGATCAGGAAATATAATAATAACTAATTGTCACACCCAGAATATGGGAAATTAAAAAAAAAATGCTACCGATGAAAACAGTAGTTTATTACACCACTGATTGCGACGGTGAACTTTGGGACGTTGAAAGCACAGGAATTTTAGGAAAACGGTCTACAATATTGTTTTTAACCGGACGTGTGATTTCCTTTGCAGTGTGCTATTCCGATAACCAACCTTCCGTTCTCCTAGTCTTCGCATGACTCCTGTATTTTAAAAATATTTTGCGAATAGATTCAATATTTCCAGTAAACGTATAACATTGGCTTAGTTCATACCTTATTCTTATCACATGGTTCGCACTAATACTTGATTATTCTTGTTATTTGAATATATACTTACGATTCCAAGGCTGCCTCTTCATAGAACTAACAATAACTTTGAAAATTGTTATTCGTAAGGCCGCCCCTTCGACCGGTGGTGATCTCGATATGAGGTCGCCTTTGCTTAACTTTGTTAATTGTTGTTCTATAGTCTGTTTCTCTTGCTATATAACGGTAGGGTAATTAGTATAGTTAAAACCATAGCTTGAATTCAGGTAGCCTGGTAAACAGATTTCCTTTTTTCATGGTTTTTTTTTAGTAGTAGAAAACTATGATTCGCAAGTTCATCACCTATCCGTTATCGTCTTCTCTGCTGATATATTCATACTCCAGGCTATAGTAGATTCACGTCAACCGTGTATCTGCTGTCCTGGCCAGTCCCTTACGACGCTCCTGATTGGCTGTTGATAACCCAGTCACAGGGCTGGAAGCTCAGTCTCTCCCGAGAGTTCACATAGACAGGATGTATGTTCCACCTCTCCTTAGGGATACTTTTGAAAGACGTGTCCCTCAGGAGAGGTGGAACATATATCATACCTATGTGAACTCTCGAGACTGAAAGTTTCCAGCCCTGTGATTGGCTTATCAACAGCCAATCAGGAGCGTCGTAAGGGACTGGCCTATGACATCAGATGCACGGTTGATGTGAGACTCTACTATAGTAACCGATTTACAGGCCTAAGGAGACTTCGAGCTAAAGGTTGACATTTAATCTGCCGACTAAGGCCTCTTATCACGGTGGGTGAGATAGATAAACCTATCTTATCTTTGTTTTTGTTGTTGTGATTTGAGGTGCCGCGTGTCGTATGATTGTTGGAGTGATTAATACACTCGTTTATTAGACTTGATGTTCATGTTTTTCGTAATCGTTTATTGTTTTGAATGCTCAGCTTAATCTGCTGTCATTCCTGTCCTTGGAAAGATACAGAATCATATTTGTCTGATTGCTTCGATTTATGCCCCTAGAGTAAGAACTTCTGGCTGTAATTGTATCTAATTAGCAATATTATAACCGCATGACTGGTTGATAGAACGAAGTTCACTAAAGGTAATTGGTATATAGTTAATTGTGTCAAAGTAATGGTTGTATATACTTATGTGATATGCTTCATTAATGATGATAAGTATAGCAAATATCAATTTATTCTACATGATGTTGACGAAATTGTGTCTCCTAAATAAGCTTCCTGCTTTTGGAAACAATCTCTTGTCATGTTTTGGTACATAACAATTTGAATGTGACCTTGGGCGAAGTGCGAACCTTTGCTCTGTCGTAAGTGAAGAGCGCTGTCTGAATTATGCATCGCATTTTTGACTGAATCATTTATGAAAAGACAGGGATGTCGCACCCAGGTTATTCTTAGGCACTGCACCATTTTGTGACATATATACATTGTGTGTGTGTGTGTAATCTTGCTAGTGATTCTGACCAGTTGTAAATAAAACGGGCCCGTGAATTAAACATTATTATTAATCCGGAAATATATTAATATAACTAATTGTCACACTTCAATAACTAATTGTCACACCCAGAATATGAAAAATAAAAAAAATGCTACCGATGAAAACTGTAGTTCGTAATCTTGATATCACTAATGGGTGTAGTACCTGAGAATAACCTAGTGACATATACATACACATATATTGTATAATTTTTACATTGTTTTTTATTCATTGTATAAGATATCAGTTATTTTGTTATGATGATTAATTGGATGATAAGGCGGCCAATTAATTTCTTTCCCTTTTGTCTTGTGACGAAATAGACTACGCATTGATACCGTACCTATGTGTTTCTATTGAGGGCAGAAGAATGCATGCGTTCAGTTCCAAAGGTATTGATCTTGATGCGTTGGAGTGAATCATATTTCCGCATCGCCTTGACGTATTAAGAAAATTCATGCAGCGCTTAATTGCAGTTTCCTTCCAAGTCACGTTTAGATTTGAGAATTCCTTGCTACGGTCCCTTTTTTTTATTTTTTTTATTTATTTTTTTTCCAATGCGTATATACTGCTCTTGACGGAAAAGACGACAAAATGATACACAGATAAATGAAAGTGATCTCTCTCAACTTAATCAAACCTGCCAGGTCACACACACACACACACACACACACACACACACACACACACACACACACACACACACACACTGAGTACACCCAGAGAGAAGATAGAGGGGAAAGATAGGAAAAAGGGGAAAACTAAACCGGCTTTAAATAGATCGAATAATCATGTCTTTTTTTCAAAGGCGGTAAGAAAGTAACCGATGAGCTCACTGGATGCCCGGGGCATTGTGGTAACTACTAAATACCCCGGGAGCAGGTACAGATACCAATAGTCCCTGGATCCTACGAGTTTTTTTTTTTTTTTTTTTTTTTCTCCAGCTGGCGCTAAAAGATTATCCTAATAATGTTAAGACCGAAGGTTTGTTAGTTATGAACAATACAAATTGATTAAAAATTTGTCATTTTATTATGGGGGAATAATGGGATTTAGTCTTGGAAGGCTTCAGTGAAATTTCCATTTGAAAGAGGGAAATCTATATACCGTGGTATCGCGGGGAAAGGGTTGTGTTTTGCTGGTCTCCGCGATTTGTGATTTGGTGACTTGTTTTACTATAATATAGGCTGCATCAGGGTTAATAGATTACTATTAAACCACCCTCCGCGGACAAAGGATACTCCCCTTCAGCTAGGCCAAGGAGTAACTGACAAAGCTACTCGTAGAAGAATGCGTCGAGTCTTGCTTTTGAAGAGAGGATATAACGAGGACGTGCGTGCCTTGCCATTATTTAGATGAAGTTGCTTTTGATTTGGTCCAGAGGGGAGTCATTCAAACATTGCATAATTCGCTGTGGGGGGGGGGGTGGGGGGGGGGGGCGGTGGTTGTTAGGCTAAAGGTTTGTAAATTATAGTGAGGGTAATACATTGAAGGGGGGGGGGGGAATAGAAATTAAAGCGAATGCCTTTTTGGGCCCTTCAGATTGTCCCCTTTTCATTTGTCACAGCTTGAAATTTTCCTTTTATCTTTCCTTTCTAGGTCATGGCATTTTATGTATGTTAAAGGAGATGTTGACTAACTAGGTCACTGAAAACAGAAGCACTACTTTCCTTTCTGTGTGACGTTCTCCTTTTCGAAACTTCCGTTAGTCCGCCTAGTGACCTTGTTTCTCTTACGTAAGTTTTAGGAGGATGTCGCTCGTTCAGATAAGAAGGATGATTCACGCAGCATTATCAAGAACGCACTTTCCCTGACAGTAATCTTACGTCACGTGTAACGAAACATCTCGTGTTTTCATTCCTATGTTTATTTTAGGTGGTGTGGGACCTTATTAAAATGAGAAAGTAAACAGTAACAGTATAGGTTAGCATATTCTGAGAGAATGCCTGCAGGGTTGGCAAAAACCATTGGTTTAAAAAAAAACCTCTGTTTTTTTTGTTTAAACCATGTTTTTTGGGGTTTAAACCATGAAATATGTTTTTATACGGTTTTTTCATTTTATTGTGCTACTAGGTATGGTTTTTTATGGGTTTATTTCATTTTTGTGCTACCCAGTATAAAACTAAGCAATTTTAATGATAATCACACAATTCTGTGGCCTTACATGTATTTGACAGACAAGTATGGTGCATCCATACACTTTAAGAAGGATTAACAAAATTTAATAGTTCCATTATCTGTATGGCCAAAATTAACAATCTCCATATATATATCTCTTAGAAAACTATGGTTGAAAGTCCTAATTTTTGGTTTAATCCAACACTTCAAACATCTGCATATGAGAGAGAGAGAGAGGGAGAGAGAGATTCCATAGTTTTGTGGATATGTCATGTCTAATACCTGTATCTGGTTTGTTTACAAGTTTGAATGTGATTGAGTCAAGTATCAAGTTACCAATTTACCATTTTAAGGGTTATATTTTTATTAATGAACTTTTCTGACTTTCTATATTCAAAATTGTTTTTATTGATTACATCTAAAAAAATAAATACCAGATTTAAATAGCAGATTAATATGATTACATGATCATGGTCATTTAATCATAAATATGGCTAGTTGGCAACTGTAAGAACACTGCCAAGCAAATGCTACTGGCATGTCTGGCATAGTGGCATGTTACTCTAGTCATGGTAGGCTACAATCGCTCTCTGGTTGTTTTTCAATAATGTGAATGACTGCAAGTGGTCATAGTGCTGAAAATAACTGATCGACATGACAGGTAGAAACGCAGACATCACTTGGAAATTTAATGAAAAAAAAAAAGTGGTGGAAGGCAGAAAGGGTTGTAGAGCTATTTGCAAAAAATGCCACAAAGCATGGAAGGGCAAATAGCAAGAATGAAGGCTCATTACAGTAATTGTGTTGCCTTGGAAACTGGCAATGAAATTGGTAAGTAAATGTGTTATGGAAAGATATTATGCTTCAGGGCCCAAGTAACTAATAAAAACACCAAAAGTTGCCAAAAATATATATCACCTAAAATAAAAGTTATAAAGGAAACATGAAGACCAAAAAAAAAAAAAAAAGTTTTTTTATCGACTGGTTTAAACCATTTGGTTTAAACCGCCAACCCTGAATGCCTGAGAAAGAAAGGTAGTTTAGGTTCCAGGGGAAAGAGAGATTGAGAAATTTAGTGTTTTCTGCACCTTAGTGAGAAATTAGATCAGTCCTGTGTCACACGGATTCTGCGTGACGCACAAGTTTTCCGTCAGCTTTTGCCGAATTAGGTCAGCGACACCGGAAATGTTACAAGACATAGCAATTTCAGGATCCGTTTTTGTGCCGTTATGGTTTGTCGTGCTGTGACTCCGTCGAATTGCATTGTATATTGTATTTTGCGTTGAATTTTGATTCTGTTGCAGAGGTGCGCGTCTTCTTGAACGTTGAATGGTGCACGATTTTGTGAGTTCATACCAGGGATAGGTTTGATTTCCTGTGCTGAATATAAGCAAGTCCCCAAAGAAGTTTTAATAAAATGTTACAAGGAGTTACAAGGATATGATGTCTCAAAAGACTTGTTAGTCCATCCGAGGAGACATCGTGTGCTCACTTATCTGTAGGAGCAGGTTTTACTTTTCATTCAGTGTCCCGATGATTTGGTTTAGCTTTCTTTTAAACTCTTCTACATTGTTGCAGTTTACAACTTCTGGTGACAGTTTATTCCACGTGTTACATATCTTGTATGTAAAGAAGTACCCACTATGGGATGTGTTGTATCTTCAGTTCTAGAGAGAAAGAGAGAGAGAGTACTGGCATTCAGTACAGGAATTATAACATCATCTGCCGCTGCAGAAACTGTTTTTAGAGAGCTCCTAATTCTCATTCATTCCAAAACTAGGAACTACACCATTTTCCTATCAGCTAACATTGCATTCCAATCACGTAACTCAGCCACCCGTTCTCGTTCTCCAACCCCAACTAAGGGTAGCCAGGGAAAGATTCACTCTGCCAGCAATAATTGCTTTCTCTTTCATTCTTGGTTTTCCGAGCGCGGACCATATGCGCTTGCTATTCCAATTCTCTCTCTCTCTCTCTCTATTTCTCTCTCTCTCTCTAATTCTCTCTCTCTCTCTCTCTCACGCCCACCGGCAGCCAGTATTATTACCTAGCCAAGGCTGCAAAGAAAGGAAAACGATATGTGTATATATATATATATATATATATATATATATATATATATATATATATACATAATGTGTGTGTGTTGAGAACTGGCAGTGGATTGATTTCTTGGAAATCTTAAAAAGGAGATGAATGTCAGAGGTTGTGCATACATCCTATGGATTGCATTTATAAGGTAGAAACGCAATTGTCTTAAAAGTGCAGTATGTTTGAAATGCGCTGTACATCCTGTTAAGGAATAAATAAGGACATTGAAATGAGCTGAATTGAAAGAGGCTTAAAATATGAAAACTTTTGAAAAGTAAAACATGAAATGAGCTATTCAGAAACGATATCACAAATCATGACTGACCACAGATGAGGTTATGGCATCCATTTTTCAAATGACTCCTCCTATTAAATGACAACAAGAATATTCACTGGCGGCATTACCAAAAGAGCAGCAGCAGCAGCTTTGTCCCAGCTCTGGTTCATTATATTTGCTCTCAGTGTCGACTGATGAGGAATCTTAATAAGAGGTTCCAACCACGCTTGACAGCCCCTTGGTCATTTCTCAGAGAGAGAGAGAGAGAGAGAATATTACTCCTCCGTGCTCCTCCCCCACCAGGATGCATGCAAGCAAGCAAGCAAGCAGTCTCTTGCATTCAGTATTGATCCACGCTTAGGTCGGAGGTCTCCGGCGGTGGGCAGAAGAGGACTGGGCCGTGGTTAGGACAGAATACCGTCAGGTGGAGATGGAGATTTTAGGGGAGGACATGAAGCAGCAGTATCTGATAAAAAGTCTTTTTGGAGTAGTTAAAGTCTCAAGTCTATTAATAAACATAATTTAAAAAATCAAATTTTGTTCTGAATGCCTGCTGGATAGGCAACCCAGTGCTCTGGTCTAGACAAGCAAGAATAAGATAACTTAAAAAAAAAAAAAGGAGAGTAAGTAAAGTTTAACCCGGAAGAAGAAGGCAGCAGGAGAGCAGTCTCCTGGATGATGGAGAATAGTGGAATTCACGGAAAAGTGGGCCAGTGGAAAGCCCCTAAACTTTGCTGCCGGCGAAGGAAGGTATGAACTAAATCAGATGGATCGGAAGAGATTCATGCTTAATAAACTGGCCCCCTCTGGTCTGGCTCTGCGATATTCTGTCGGGCATTAGAGGTGGATTTGACAGCTCAGGGGATGGCTCGGAATTAATGAACTGCTTTTAAATTTTTTTACTTGTTTATTTTTCTTGTAAGATCATGTAGACTCTCTCTCTCTCTCTCTCTCTCTCTCTCTCTCTCTCTCTCTCTCTCTCTCTCTCTCTCTACACACACACACCTGCTTAAATCACGCGGTTATTCGGATCTTCTAAGTTGAAGTTTTGTCATTTTCTAAATTCATTTATTTGATTGGTTGATCCTAGGAACGTTGTATATATATGAGGCTCTTAACGAAACTGTCCAATTTGCGCGCGTGGTTTATATATATAGTTCATACGGTGCTTCTGGCGCGGTGTAAATGGACCAGCTTTTGTTAAAGGCGCATGAGTGTTTCGTCCACATCGGGTGAGAGTCTTGGCTGATCATCAGCTTTAAGAGGTTTACGTCTCATGAAAGATAAATGGTTTGTAGCTTTAGTGGAAATATGTGCATGGGAAAAAAATGGGAATATCACTCTACAATTCGAGTTAAGAAGGTTTTGACGGCTTTGGTGATGAGGCTCGTTGCTTATTCGTCTTATTGAAAAGGTGATGGCTGCAGCATTCGCCTAGATCATATTGTTTATCTTTAAATCGGTTAGTATTGAGCGAGGGTTTGTCCATTATTTTGAAATTATCCACAGAAAATTAGTGAGGAATGTGTGGAATGAATGGTGTCAAGTTCACTTAATACTGACTTTTGAAGAAAGATTAAGGTGAAGTTATGCTCCGTATTCCCGCCTGGCAAACTTTGATTGCTTCCATTAGTCAGAAATTGTTATCGGTTCCAAATTCCTTCTTTGATGAGGCCTCAGTTCTTTACACTTTCTTGTTGTTTATTCGTTGTCGATACAGTTTAATGCGTTGTTCGCGCGAATGAAGTCGTGCATTCCCTTGCTTTAAACGTATTATTTCTCGCAAATCGTCAAACATTGTTCTTGTCAAAGGCAGTTTAACATGAATGGATTGATACCCACAATGATATTTTGAGTCTAGAACTTTTAAGGAATTCTAGAACACATACTTTTGCCTCTGGGGAAGAAACGCAGTGTGTATATATTTTATGTCATTGCATTTACTTCAGTCTTATTAGCACTGTCGTATGTATTCCTTGACACTATAGGTGTAATTTGATCTAATGATTGTGGATACCACACAGGTAATGACATTCGTCTATTCAAGGGTTTTGGTCGCTTTGCCACATTTCCTGTGAAGGTAATTCGGTTTTGATGTTAGGTAAGTAGTTATAAATTCCAATGCTCAGTGCTCAAATCGGTTGCGAGTGTTGCATCGATAGCTGGAAATTGTACGTAATTTTTTTTTAATTATCATAAAGTTTTCCAAATGTGCATCTTAGTTTATACTAGTTGTTGTAGGACGTAGATTACTCTATATCAACATAGGCTATGTGACAAAATAACGAAAGTTTAGCTTGGATAAGTTTCAGAAAGTATTTATATACTTACTGCCTAAGTTTCTGTAGGGCCTTATAGATAAGGACTCTTTATGAACGTTTTATGTAGACTCGTATATAATTCCGAATGAATATTGAATACCCATTGTATTAATGAAGATAATGAATTTTAATTGTATTTTATTTGTAGGTGCTGTTTTAATTTTTTTTAACCAAATTAGCATGTTTTATATCGTCAGAACGTAGATTATAGGTTCATATTTCTAGATGCTTTTATGGGGATGGCTCTACTTTTTTTTCTTTCTTTCTTTCTTTGCGAATAAGAAGCCCCGTTGTCGTCGGTCGAGTTTGGTGAGCCATGCATGTTTTAGTGTCTCCCGTAGTATTGTGTACACGATTTTATGATTACCTTCGAGCTGTGTAGAGTATGTATTTACAAGTCTGATGATTTCTTTACCTATTCCAAGGAGGTTATGTAAATTGAAGTAAATATGGTGTACGAGCACCCTAGATGTTACACAACAGAACGCCTTCATTTGCATCATTTCTTCGTATTTCTTTGAGACACCAATTTTCGTTAGTATCTTGGAGAGAGAAGAGAGAGAGAGAGAGAGAGAGAGAGGAGAGAGAGAGAGAAGAGAGAGAGAATATGTTGATATTGCTGTACTACCTTTTTTAAGATTGGTATCCCCAGGATGGGGTTAACATCATCTTGTCGAAGCCCCACCGTTTTGATGGTAAACATCTAATGTGTGCTGATAACTCTCTCTCTCTCTCTCTCTCTCTCTCTCTCTCTCTCTCTCTCTCTCTCTCACACACACACACACACACACACACACACACACACACACACACACACACAAAACAACAATCGACTAACAACTAGAATTTCGGGAACTTCCATATCTTCCTTTCTCACCCAGTTCGAGGACTCGAACGCGGGCCATGTAGTTTATGAGCTGAGCTCGCGTTCCGAGTTGAAAAAGAGAGTGGCGCCACTGTACCAGATTACCCAAGGCGTGTCTAGTGGTTCGTCCTTGTGGTTCTCATTAGAAATTTTATAGTCGGAATTGGTATACCTGTACCTCAAGCTTGTTGCCGCCTCCTCCTCCTCCTCCTCCTCCTCCTCCAAGCTAAATGGATATGCAAATTGAGAATATATATTGTGTTGTAGGAAAAGACTGAGGCTATTCAGAGCCGTTAATTGTATCTTAGTTTACGTCTGTCATTAAGATGCTCACGCTGAGAGAGAGTGTGTGTTTGTTTCACCTTGCGAAAGATCTACCTTAGACAGCCAGGCTTTCTAAATTCATCCGGTGTCGCATGTTTTTAAAAATCTTTGTTATATCTTTATTTTGCAATTTGTACCCTTGTCTGATGGAGGTTACATACATGTCATGGGAATGGAATCGCAGAAGTTTCTTATAAATGTAGGCAATGTCCAGAGAGTGTTGATATTGTTCTTGATTTTTTTTTTTTTTTTTTTTTTTTTTTTTTTTTTTTTTTTTTTTTTCTCCAAGGCTCTGTTTATGACCTTTGGCCTCAGTTCCTTCTGGTTGTATATTCGTTGTACATTAGAATTTTATAATATAAATAATGAATTATTATATTGTTCTGCGTAGGAGAAGGAGACACGAACTTGAATATTGGATTGTTAAACATTCAATATGTTTGTGGAGCTAATTCTTGGAAAGAATCAATTTCGGGCTGAATGAATATTCCTAGGGATGAGTTATCATATGAGGAAAATAAGTCTGGTAAGCAAATATTTTAGCGCACCATACCTTCATGAATACTCAGCAGTAAGGAGACCTATTCTAGAAAGAGAAGTGTTTAACTTGAAGGATGCCTGTGTTAATACGTCCTCTTTGTAGCCTCCTCGCTCTCTCTGTTTTTTCTTCTGCACTTTTTTTTTTTTTTCTTTTGGAGAATGACACGTCAAGGTTGGGAAGGTCACGAACGTGTTATTTCTGACACTTGGTCGGGTTGGGGTGGTTGAAAGGGGGGAGTGGAGGGCGGATGTGGAAAAGAGTTGGGTAGGTTAAGTAAGGGTGGGGGAATTTCTCGGATTTCCGTAAGAAGCTACTTAAGATCACATTGGTGTTTACAATGTTATTAATTTTTTCCGGTGATAAAATTTGATTGTTATTCATCAGTGTATTTCATAGAATAGAATTAGAATATTCATCAATGTATTTCAGAGAATAGAATAGAACAGCTATGGAAAGAAAATTGCCGGGATAATATCTGGTGCTTATAGGTAAGTGTATATCGGAACTGTAATTAAAAACATACCCAGCAAATGATCGGCTTCCTTATTTAGTATCATGATACTTGCTCAGGAATTTTCATATCACTCGGTTCTCGTTGCTTCTGCATCGACCGTTTGTGTTACTATTATATGTCGTTTTGTCTTTGTATGTCAATTTTTTGCAACGTCATTTAAGCAGAATAAAAACTGCACCCTCGCGTGAGACAGGTTATTCCATGTTGTTTTTGCGTTATGGTCGTGCATTCCTCCTTAAAATCTTTCAAGAGCTTGCATTTCTAATAGCAACTTCTATTGGTCTGTGGTTATTTTTATTTGATGGAACACTCAGCTGTGATTTCGTCGCGTATTGGGAATCTTAGCGCAGTCTTCTTTATTGACGTCTTGGTCGATATAATAAATGTTGGTATATAGATCGATTATCAATTTTGAGCTTCGTTGCCCTGTTCCTTCCCCGTGTGATGGAATGCCTTTCCAATGCCCCCAAAAAGGAGTTTTTAGCGACATTCTTTCGTGAATCGGCTGCATAGACTGATACGGAACTGTCGCCAGTAAATAGAAAAACACTTGGGATTTATTTTTTGTTATTGTATTGATGTGTTGTGGATTTATTAAGCGGCAGTTTATCGCTGATTTCGTATGCTGTGGATGTATACATAGCCGGTGTAGTGAGGAATGAAAATAACACCGATATCTGGAATTAGAAACAGGTGTTCGATGGGAATTGATTCTCCATTTCGCCATAACTTTCGTTTTCTCCAAACTACCTATTTTCTAGGAATGTCAGCTTTTCCACTCAAACGACAGAAGACATTGCTGTTCTTCAAACTGTTACAGAGATTGTAAAGTTGGTCTCCTTGGAACTCGTTTTTTTAGTATAAAATTTATGGACATTCATGAATATTAGTAGATACAAAATATAATCACGTAGTAAGGCTTAATGTATTGTCGTAACGAATGTGTATTTTTTATATATATTTTTTTATAGAAAGACGTGAACCAGGTGTTCAACATGTGTGCTTAACTACTCTTATTTTTCAATGAACATATGTATATTAAAAAGTTTCTAAGGTTATAAGGGCTTACATATATTGGCCATGTGTTTATCCAAAGGGGAAGTATATATATATATATATGTATATTGCCGTTCGATTTTCTGCAGCACAGAAACTTATTTTCGATATAAGGTGGCAACCTTGTCTCTAAATCGTTTCTGACTCTCTTTCACCTCAGCCTTGGGGTACGATTTTGAAACGGAACATGATTTCCGCTCGCGACCGAAGAGTTTATTCGCTATTAGAACCATAAAGCCTTATTCTTACGTCATTGCAAGGCCCTTCGCTGTTTTCTAGTGGCGATTGAAGGGTATTTGTAAGGGAGAGCGACTTATCCTTGTCACACCTCAAGTGCAGCGGTTGGTTAGGGGAGAGAGGAAGTTGTCTGGGAATAGGGATGGGGGGGTTTTTTTTTTTTTTTGGGGGTTTTTGGGGGGGGGGGGGAGGCGAGTTCTGTACCTTCTGGAGAAGGGGGGAAGCCTCCATGTGGCCTCGATGTCTGTCGCGTAGGTCAGGGTCAGTCCGCCATTGGCACGAAACATCTGTTTGCCGTGCAAAGTTGCGTACGATCTGTTTTACTCCAAACTTGAACGGATTGACTTCTGTCGTTCAGATTGACTCCGAGAGACGGACTTCTTCCGACGGTTTTCCACCTACGAAATCAATTCCTAGGTACCTGTGCAACAGCAGGTGTGTGTGTGTGTATGTGAGAGCCCCTCTTGGGTACTGTTGACTCATGGGCTGGGTTCAGGGGGGGTGGGGATGGGGCATTGGGGGCTGTACATAGGTCTGGCTCGTGGGGTACTCGCCTTGACATACTGAACACATGTTGCGGATGGTTTTACGACTCATCTCGGATACTTTTGCGATACTTTCGGTCAAACGTTGCTGCTCTTGTAGTTTTGGTCGCTGGTCGTCGTAGACCTTACCGTGTAGATTTAAGAAAAGGCGTTGGTGCAACGGAAGAGCCCTTAAGATAAGGAAAAGAAAAGAGAAAATGATTCCAAGTCTTCTTTCCTCTCGTGTTTTGCGAAATCAATTTTCAAAACTCGAAGAGACTCCTTGGTATTTTGCTGCAGTGGATGGTTTATATAGTAATGCTTAGGTCTCACATAGCACGTCCTACAACTTATTTAAGAGCAGTATCTGTATGTAATTTAAAATTATGGTCGTATGGTCACCATTTGTAAGACTTCAGAATATGAAGCAATATGTTTGTAATTTCGTTTGGTATATGGTAAAACATCACGCACACGTGTAAATACCGCAGGTACACTAACAAACATATATATATATAATATATATATATCTATATATAATGATATATATATATATAATATATATATATTATATATGTGTGTTTGTGTGTATGTATATGTGTATATATAGTGTGTGTGTGTGTGAGATTATGTTGCATAAAGTGTATTGCATGTTTGACAGCAATGCATGCAGAAAAGTAAATCTTGCTCGAGCTATGCAAAGGCTTCGCCATTTCCATTTAGAAAAGCAGTATCATTGCTATTTGCAACATGCGGCGTTGTATTGTGAATGCTCTTAATCATATAGTATTCCTTTTGGTGTGTGTCTACGTAGATTGGTCAATATAGTGTTCTGCACTTGTTAAACTTTGAGATGAGAGGAGAGGTAAAATTCCTTCCACCTGACCTTGAAGTGGCTTTCGTGGCAGTAAAAAGAGAGGGAAAAGTGTGAATTGGTTTTCTTAAGGGCGCCAGGTGTTGAGGCGTTCATGCGGAGACGAGGAACAGGTGTAAGCGTCAGTTTTATCATTGTCCCCGATCTCACCTTTGGCATCGCATCGCGTCCCGCATGACTCACTAACTCCCGATTTTGCGCGCGCGTTTGTCTTTTTGTTTTTCGCCTTGTTTTCTGTTATTAGATTGTGTATTGTACTGTCGAAGTATGGTCAGGGAATAGTGAATTTGTAGCTTTACACACACACACACGCACTCACACACATATAATACGTCAGAGCGCAGTGGTGGCGATCTCTGGTCACATCAATTGACCGATGTTCGATCTGGACAAGGAAGGATGGTATGGGCACTTTCCCCAAAGCAGTATGCCTCTCTCTCTCTCTCTCTCTCTCTCTCTCTCTCTCTCTCTCTCTCTCTCTCTCTCTCTCTCTCTCTCTGGAAGATACAGTGACGAGGAGGAATGATAGGGGCACTTTCCTATATACGTACACTATGGCGCTCTCTCTCTCTCTCTCTCTCTTCTCTCTCTCTCTCTCTCTCTCTCTCTCTCTCATATGTGGGAGATATACCGACATGTTGGTGTTTGGTACTTTTGGAAGTTTTACGTTCCCCCAAAAGGGGTTTTATCATCATCATTAATGTCTGCAGCACAAAGACTTGCCGTGCGTTTTCGAACATATTGTCATTCACGCCTAATGAATTTAGTAATTTATTTTTTATTTTTTAAGATTTCATTGTCATCGCGGTGTATGACTTATACTTTTACTTCTTCGCGTTTAGCCACATCATGACACTTGTGGAGACTGTAGTAATGATTTCTCTCTCTCTCTCTCTCTCTTCTCTCTCTGTCTCTCTCTCTCTCTCTCTCTCTCTCTTCTCTCTCTCTCTCTCTCTCTCTCTCTCTTATATATATATATATATATATATATATATATATATATATATATATATGTATATATGATATATATGTGTATATTATATATATTGTATTATATATATATATATATATGTATATATATATATATATATGTATATATATATATATATATATATATATATATATATAGTATATATATATATATATATAATATATATATATATATATATATATATATCGCATAACATCATAGCATTGTAATATATAATTTACAGGCAAGTGACATTTTCTTGTTTCTCTCTCTCTCTCTCTCTCTCTCTCTCTCTCTCTCTCTCTCTCTCTCTCTCTCTCTCTCTCTCTCATATTTATTATAACCTCGTAATGTATGATTGGCAGTCCTCTGATATTCTTTGTTCCGTGAGTCATCACGGCAGCAAGAACTCGATAAGTTCCTTCCGCCACAGATGAGGAAGCGAGAGCCTTAATGGTAGTGATGCAGGACACCTCGGTAATTACGTGCCGAAATTTACGTCATTTACGGACATGAGCTCAACATTCAAGGTGGATGAGAGAGAGAGAGAGAGAGAGAGAGAGAGAGAGAGAGAGAGAGAGAGAGAGACCCTCTGATGCCGTTACTTCAAGACTAAACTACTCGCGTGTTCCACGGTTTTTGGAAGTTTCAAGGAAAAGGCCTTTTGGCGATTTGAGTGGCCTCTCTTTGGATATATATCTCTGTGGCATTTTTTCTCTACTATGTGGGATGAAAAAGGTCTCCCGTTATTTTCATTATTTAGAAGGCAGTCTGGAACCTTGACTGAAAGGTTTATCTTTATTCGCTTATCTTAAGATGGATTATGCACCACAAGTTGCTGTGAAATGAATGGGAAAGTTTTGGCGACCAAATTAAATTGCTTCGTACAAAATATAAATATAATTAACCTCGTTTTAAGTCGGTTGGTTACAGCATTTTATGGTCCTGTCGAGTGACGACGGTACGATGAGATGCTTTGGGTTTGGATAAGAGAAGAAATAGTAACACAGATCGGGATACCTTAAAGGAGCAGCTTAGCTGTCAGAACTAGTCTGTCGAAATCTAGTTCGTCTTTTTATCTGAACACTTGCATATTGCATTGTCGATGCTTATGAGAAATATAATAGATGTTCATTTTATTAGAAGTTTCCTTAATTATATTTATGTTTATTAAACCTAGTTGCTTACCAAAGCAGTGCCTTTTTCTTGGTCTTGACTCGATAGCCTAGGCAACCAAACTTACATATGGTGTAGTGTGACAGCATTGCGTGTTTTTTGGCTGGTAGTGGCTGGAGAGAGGAAATTCAGGCAGAATTGTTTCCTGTCTAGATGGGAGAGTTGGCAGTTAGTGCGCAAAATCTTATTGGGAATTATTTTTCCATTCTGTGTATTTGCTGGTTGCCGTTTTACCAAGTTATAGCTCCGTCTGTCTGGAATGACTGATGATTATATTGATCTGTGGAGTAGGTTAATTTTACTTTGTATAATTTTCAATAAAATTTCGTTAGTCGTCATAGACTTGACTGAATTTTACATGGATAGTTTGTATTTAATGATTATGAATGATTATTGATTATGTTCTTGTCGGTTGCCTGACTCTATTTCATGCATAATTCATGACACACGAAGAAGTCCTTCGCGTAGAATTGGATGATCAAATATTCGTCCTTCGCGCAGAAATTTGCCGTGGTGTCCTTTCCTCGGGATTAAAAATACTCTTGCTCTCATTGTTCGGTCCTAGACTTCCCTTTTGGATGCTCTGGGGTGCCATTGTTCCTTGCATATTGAGCAGAGCAGGGAAACGGGTTATGGTAATGGATCTGTTCTTGCTGTCAACACAACAGGCTGTTGTCCTCTGCAGAGAACTTCCCGTTAAAGCATATTGCTGGGTTTGTCCTCTTTTGCCTTTGGGTGATTCAAGTGCCGTGTTTGTCATTCGGTGTCATTGTCAGATCAGATACGATGCCTTATTGTGCTTTGGGACGTTCATATCTCGTTGACGAATGTTCGATGTATTTGGAAAAATGTGCTGGTGTTAAAAGTTAAAATTTCAATATATTACACCAATCTCTTTCACAGAGATACTGGCTTTAGCGATCTTCAATGAACTCGCTTCGTGTTGAAGTAACTACAAATTCCTCTTTATTTCGAGTATCATATTCACTCTTTACCCTGAAATTATCTCATCAGCTGTTACAAATGAAATATCTGCGCCTCTCGTGACTTTGTAATCATGTCCTTCAATTTTACTAGATCTTGTATTGAATCAGTTGCCTTCTAGTGATATTTGTAGACAGCAATTTCAAGTTTCTATATACAGTATAATTTGATCACGAATCTTTGTTGACAATAATTTCAAAGTTTCTATATACAGTACATTGATCACGAACCATCTCGTTGAGTGTTATTTTGTGTATATCGACAACGAAGAAAGTTATGCACTCATCCGGTCATAAGTATAAACTATTCACGCGTCTCCAGCCACTGGCTATAATATGGTAGCATGAATGGCAAGATTTTTTGGCGTGTGGTTTGGTATAGCCTGGATATCGGGCGCGTGGCACATGACACCGAATTATCTCCGTTGCACCATAGTTCGGCTCCAGTGCATGTTTGACACGAGTAGTACCTACTCGGTTGGTACGCCACACAGTCTAAGCTGCAGATGTGGTCTGTTTAGGTGTAGTTGTGCTATTTGTTTACTAGGATCTTTATTTGATGTTTGTGTAGGTTTAGTTTTATCAGTGATTTTCTAGGTTCTTGGTGTATGTGTAGGTTTAGTTTTATTGATGTATGTTTGGTTTTAGTGTTATCACTCATTTTCTAAGTTTGTTTTTATGTCAGTTTAGGTTTAGTTGCATTATTTATTTTGTAGGTTTTTTATTAATGCATCTTTAGGAGTAGTCCTAGATTATTTATTTATGTCTGTTTACGTTTAGTTTTATTATTATTTCCTAAGTTCTTTATTTATGTCTTTTTAAATGTAGTTTTATCATTGATTTTACAGGAGCTTTTTTTTTTATATGTAAATGTTAGCCGTATTTCTCCCAAGAATTAAAAAATAAATAGAAGAGAGAGAGAATTTCAGCGAGCAGCAGGTATATGTTGGCCGCGAGTTGATGCAGGCATCTCGTGTATTACATACATCATCCTGTCACATTGTGATCCCAAAATAAACAGCTTCGGTTTATCGTGTATTCCCGAAGCGGATCCTCGCTCCCGAATTCCCTTGGCCGGCCGCATTTTTCACGCTGTTATGAAGGTTTTAAAATGGGAATACTACCCTTTACCGTTCACAGTCGGAATATGAAGAGATTATCGTTGAATGGACGGCGCTCAGCGATAGCCTTTTGTTTGCAACCTTTCGGAGACATTAAGCATAAAGAGATGTTATTATTAAAGGATGTGTTTGGTATCGGCTTCTCTCTCTGATCTTCGAGATGTAATTAATAAACTAAATTTTTTTATCGGTTGCTTTTATTATGTGATCTTTAATATGTTATTAATAAAGGAAGCTTGTGTTATCAGTTGCTCTATGTGACCTTCGAAATGTCATTATTAATAAGGGAAGCTTTTTGTCATCAGTTGCTCTATGCCAGTGATTTCCCAACCTTTCAAATAAACCTTAAGGAAACCCCATGAAACAATAATTTTTCATGTCTGAGAAAGGAACCTTTGTGTGATCAGTCTCTCCTCTCTCTCTCCTCTTCTCTCTCTCTCTCTCTCCTCTCTCCTCTCTCTTCTCTCTAATCACTCTCTCTCTCTCTCTACGTATAATCAAATACATACATATCTATATATAATAAATATATCCTCTATATATATATATATATATAATATATCAGTATATAATATATATATTTTATAAACATAATGTATGTATGTATGTAGGTGTATGTATGTGGTGTATGTATGTATAAGTATATAAATTACTAAATATAAATCATATATCTACCACTACTATTTTAACTGTGTAAATTCAGATCAGCGTCATTTACAAAACATATTCATTTCAAGACTTTTTGGGGAACCCCTGATGATGGAATGAGGAACCCCAGGGTTCCACGGAACCCTGATTGGGAATCTCTGCGCTAGGCGATCTTCGATTGTCGTGATGTTCGAGTGGAAGTCACCGGATACACTTTGACGGGTCGGAGAGGGTTTTGGAAAGTCGAGAGGGTCTGGGTTTGTCGAGCGGTGCCAATTATCATTACAAGGACACCCGTCAAGGGTCGCTTTTAACCGGCCCAACGGCTAATTGCATTTTCAACCTTGTCGTTTGTTTCCTCAACACAGAGAGAGAGAGAGATGCAATGACTTAGTTCTTTTCACTGGTTATTGCTCAGAAGTCAGGTTTTCGAACATTTCCCCTTTGCGTCCATTGATTGATCGCCCGTCCTTGTTGTCTGAGGTACAATCGAGGAAATAGCAGTTGCCTCATCTGGCCTAATCATTTTTTTAAGTGTATACAAATTTTTAATAACATTTAGTTAATTATTTATATATATCATATACAGATTTTTAAAGACATTAAATTAATTTTAATATATATTACGCCATTCATTAAACTTCATATTTTTATTTTATTTAGTGTTCACATCTAATTTTATTAATAATTTCTTTCACTAAATCATTAATTAATTTACCATAATTCAGTTTATTTAACCTTCATTACGTCGCTGAATGGCCTTCTTGCCCCCAGTGCCTGGGCTTTAGTCCTAAATATCATCCATCCATCCATCTGGCCTGAGTGAAGTTTAGCATTTTTCTTGTCTGTGATGGTAACAACCCCTGAATGCCCAGTGTTTATACAGAGTTCAACTTACTAATTGTTTACTAAACATACCGTGATTCCGATAAGTTGTCGTCTACTTGGAAGTATAAGCCATGAAAGAGATTCAACGATTGACTGAAACTTTTGCATTGGAAAACATAAGATGTACACATACCCGATGATGCTTTTCAGACTTTTCTTGTTTTCTCATTCATCGAAGTCGGATAGATCTATCTATTTTTAGAACATTTTTCTCTCTTTACTTTCATTGGTTCGTCGAAAATATGTAAAATGAGTTGAATATGACTTTGACTGATAGTTGAAAATTGTAGCTCAGTCCTAAATGGTATTCTTTGCAGTGGAAAATGTTGCATAACGCATCTATATTTAGTGTTGCATTAGTGAAATGTTTTGAGAATTGTAAAATGCTGGTTGGGAATATTTAAATGTCGTGCCTTTTATTTCTATTAGAATAAAAACAAAGTAAAGGGTACGCAGCAAAAAAGATAGATATATATGCATAAATTTTTATATTAAAATTTTGACTTGTTGATTTGTTTGTTTTCTTTATGTAAATCATTCCAGTCATGACAAGTGAGTCCATGACAACTTACGACTCTCGAGGCTCTGTATTCCAGTAATAGTTATAATAGTTATGGTAATGAAGTTGGCGACTTTGGTAATTCTGGTTTTCACAGTTGAAAGGTACTAATCAACATATTCTTAAAGCCACTTTTATCTTCTTGAGCCATGACCACCCAGCCATAATGCAATTAGACGTCTGTCTTCCCCCTGAGGGTGCGTGTATCACAAACAAGTCGAAAACAAGTCAGCGACCTTGAGTGGAGAACGAACATCATTCGGTGCTGGATAATCGAATGAGGCTCTGGTTGAATTGTATTCAACGTATTTGTGATTTGTGTTCCTTTAAGTTGTCGTGTGTTTATGACTTTGTCTTGTTGCATTATGGATCCGGCTGAATGTATGTAAAGTTCAGTATCTTATTCTGATGCGTGTATGTCTGTATTGGTTACACAGAAGTTAAGAATTTTGCCGTTGATTGTAATCACTAAATGGGTATTTGCACCAATAACCCGAGAAAGTTCTTATTTTGTGACCTGCTTATTGAGAGTTGCTATAGCCTCTGTGGATGCCCTCTTCCTCTGTGTACTCTGTGAAATGACTTAACCTAGACGTGTGACCTTGTCCTTGCCCCTATAGTCGTACATCATAATTACCTGCAGAAGTCTCATTTGCTAACATTGTATAGATTGCCCGATTGTCACTTGCAGACCGGTTGGTTTATTACTTTCAATTTCAGATCTGCCGTATAGCTTTATTTGGTATATATTGTGTGTGTTTTTTGGGGGGTCATTTATTTTTTTGATTTTGGCAAAAATAAGCTTCCAATATCGTTTACACCGTGGCCGAGGGTGCTTGATCTTTTGTTTTAATAGCTGGGCATGACCTTGGCAAGAAGCCTGCTGCTGTGTGTGTGTGTGTGTGTGTGTGTGGGGGGGGGGGGGGTGGGGGGGGGGGGGGGGGGGGGGGGGGGGGGGGGGGGGGGGGGGGGGGGGGGGGGGGGGGGGGATCTTGGCCTTGATTATCTTGGCAGGGGTACTGCCGCACTCGCATTATGTATGTTGTGGATGGAAGAGTCTCTCTCTCTCTCTCTCTCTCTCTCTCTCTCTCTCTCTCTCTCTCTCGTTTTGTTAGTGCTCATTCTTCATGTTTACGAAAATTATGAAAACTAAACGGCCACTACCACATTCATCCCATGCTTCAGCTTAACCGCACAGTACGGTGGCCCAGTTCATTTCTTCTTGATGCCACCCAACTGCCCCCCCCCCTCCCCCACTCCCCCCCCCCCTCCCGCCCCTCCTCCTACTCCCTAACCCATGGTATACTGTTAATTATCATTTCTCCAATAATAAATAATCCATTTTTCAGAGTTGTCGTTCACGAATTCTTTGTATACATAACCAAAAACCGTCTCATATCGACACTAATCCACTGTTTTTGTGGTAAATTTTGGCCAATTTTTAACGAATTTAATTTTTGTTTACGTACATCCATAGGAAAGAACGTGTAAAGAAAAAAAATAAAAAAATAAAAATATATAATATATATATCCTGTGGATATATATATTCTATATATACTGCTCTAATATATCCATATATATAATTGCATATTTATTCCAGTGGTGGTTTTCTGTAATCTCGCTCCTCTCTCTCTCTCTCGTCTCCCCTCATCTGTCTTCTCTCTCTCTCTCTCTCTCTCTCTCTCGTCTCTCTCTTTCTTCTCGTGTGAACCCGTGATCGCAACTGACCTTCCGCGTTCGATCCCAAACAGATCGGAACGAGGGAGGGTGAATGGATAAATTGTTTTCTAAAGTAAATTCTAGCATACTTTTTATTTGACCTAAGCGTTATTTTATAAGACACCGTAATATAGTCGACATTGTAGGTTTTTTTTTTTGGTTTATTTGTCAGTGGGTGGCTAGAGGAGAGGAGAGAGAGAGGAAAAGGCCAACCAGATTTGAGTGGTGCCACTACTACTTCGTTTTAAATTTTTTTTTGTTTTTTTTTTTTTTTTTTTTTTTTTAGCTGAGGACGGGAAGGTTCTCGAGGAGGTGTAATGCTTTCACTAAAAATTATTAGGGTGGGAAAACCATCAATGTATTCTCCTCTCTGCATCTCCTCTCTCTGCCTCTCTCTCTCTCTGTCTCTCCGCATCTCTCCTCGATCTCTCCTCTCTTCTTTTATCCATCTTCTTATCTTCTCACTCATCTTTTTTATTGATTTCCCTTCTCTATCTCTCCTCTTCTCTCTCCTCTCCTCTTCCTCTCCTCATGATCTCTCTCATCTCTCTCTCTCTCCTCTGTGTGTGTTGTGTGTGTGTATGTATGTATGTTGTCATTCCCACGTTTTAGATTTATATCTGAGCGAGTATAAAGCGAAGAATACCGATTGTCCGATTCCGCTAGCGTATGGAGTATCGTCCAATTTGCGATAGTTCAGCGAAAAAGATGCCGACGGCTTCGAATTATGATACCGTCTGGACGTTGTCTAATAGCGGAGAAAACTGCATGTCTGGCCGCGTGAGGTTTGCTTTGGGCGATATAATCATTGTTCGGAGTTACGTTTATTTTTCCGCTCAGAAATTCGGTCTCCAGCCACGCTAAGATTCTTCATGCCGCTCTTTGTACCTTCCTGTAGGCATTACTTGACGTTCCCTTCGGCCCGTAGCTACTGTAACTCCGTTCATTTTCTCTTTCTTCCATCTTACTTTCCACTTACTTTCCACCTTCTCTTAACAGTTGGGTCATAGTGCACCTGCTTTGAAGATTTCCTCCCCGTTACACCTTTCAAACCTCTTTGACTGTCAATTTCCCTTTCAGCGCTGAATGACCCTATAGGTCTCAGCGGTTGGTCCTTGACCTCGACTCCACAATTCTATCTATCGATCGCTCTTCGTATAGCAAATGTGATTGGCATGACCAGATTGGATGCGCTCGAGTACTTTCAGTGTGTGATGTAGGAATTTTTATTTTTTTATTTTTTTATTTTTCATGACTGTCTTTCATGTGACGGCTCTGACGCCCACACGGCTCCCTAAGGTGAGGTGGCTGTGATAGTGACGCAGGTCAGGGGTGAAGTTGATGCAGGAATCCCATTGGACATTGATTTAGTTTCACTTTTATGTATTTCCGAGGACGATTTGCGATTCAGCGTGATCGATGAGTGATAATAGTGTTACGTAAGGTTAATTTTAGAACGTGAATGTGAGCACAATGGTTGATTATATTACAGGCTTGAGTTTTATTACGTGATATGAGTTCCCTGGCATTTGTATTCTTGAAGCTTTGCGAAGAAAATCTACATTTCCGTTCAGTTATTGTTCAAGTTTGTTAGTAGATTATTCAAGTTATTTAACACGAATTAGATTCCCAGCTCAAGTTACTTTAATTGAAGCTCGACCACTGACAAAAGACTGGATCACAGGGACTCATTACTAACATCCAGGCTTCCTTTAAGGATATCGGGGTTCAGTGGTGTCCCAAGAATCTAGGTCGTATAGCAGTGATGTCCTAACACTGAGTCCAAACATTCATTTATTTATATCTATTTATTTTATTTTATTTTTTTTTAATTTTTATTTTATTATATATTTATTTATTTTCTGGTATTCGTAGCGAACACAATGACCTTTACAGAAGATGTTTCATCAATAATTAGGCGTGAAACTCCTACCTACAATCACTTCGAGTAGTATGACTTTAGGATAAACCAGCACTTATTGAGACAGATGGAAGTAGCATCTAACGCCGTTGATAGCTAATTGTTAGCCCTGCTTAGAATCACCGAAATGAGTTGGAAGGAGAATTTAGGTCTATGGTAGTTATAACAATACTATATAGACGAAGGGAAATATTTACTAGCTGAGTAGTAATAGTCTTCCATTAATTTGGTTATTTATTATTCATTTAAATGGGGAAATTTCCATTTTTTAGAAAGTTCGAGAATATTAAATAGTTAATGGAAATCAAGACCCCTATAGACCTAGCTTCATAAAATCAATTCGCTTTCTCTTGATAGAAAGTTAGGAAAGCTAAATAGATTATGGTAAGCAACCCCCCCCCCCCCCCACTTATGGAAGCCCTAACTGATCTGATGAAGATGAATAGATCCGGTAACCTGAGCTTAGTAAGAATGAATGCCAACATTTTATGTAAAAGGTATAAAGGAGGCAACTCCCAGGGGGGGCCTTGGTACTTTACATAAACGATTGTGGCAAACCAGCCAACTAATGGTGTTTAGCCGAACAAATCAATACTCGTTCGAGTTGGATGCGGATGCCTTTTGCCGCTTCGGTTCACAAGTCGGCTGACTAAATGAAAGAGGGAGGGTGTGTCTTTTCGGACTTGAGTCTTTTGGGACTTGAGTCTTTCGGGACTTGAGGAGGCGTCCTTTCAGCGTTGGGGAGAAATGCTGTGTTCAGGAAAGCGACCGGTCTTCCGAAGCTGGCTTTTATTCGGCTGTTAGTTATGACGCTTTGCTTTTTTAAATTTGCAGAAGACGTGCAAATTAATTGCTTTAAGTAAAACGTTTTTTGATCGGCTTTAAAGTTAATTGCACGAATACTTAAGAACTCGCAGAAATGCAATGGCTTAGTAAGCTGATTTTTAACAGATTTAATATGCACGCTTTCTTAAATTGCAGAGATGCAATTGTTTAGTAACATTTTTTGATCGGCTTTAGTATGCACGAATTCTTGAATTGCAGACGTGCAATGGCTTAGTAGACTTTTTTGATCGGCTTTAGTATGCACGAATTCTTAACCTGCAGAAATTAAATTATTTCTTAGCTGTTTTTCATCACCTTTAGAATGCACGAAATCTTAAATGGCAGATACGAAATTGTTTCTTAGTAAGGTCCGGCAATGGAAGCCAGTGGAAACGTTAACTAAGAAATGTTAGGTGTGGGTGTACGTTGATAGGAGCAGCGGATACGTAAAAAAAATTTCGTAAACGGTTGAGGACATCCTTTCGACGAACCGCGACTCCTGTTGCTAGAAAAACGTATCACACTTACAAAGGTCATCTTGTCCTTTGGCATGACTCCGTAATTGTTTTTGTGCCCTTTCATTTTATTTCATTTTTTGTCAGGATATTTTATTGTCTCGTTTAAATTCCGTGAAAACACTCTCTCTCTCTCTCTCTCTCTCTCTCTCCTCTCTCTCTCTCTCATCCTCTCTCTCTCTCTCTCACACACACACCACACACAAACACACACAATACCAACAGGAAGGATTATTTCTAGCGGGGTTTGTATTTGCTTTTACTTTGTTTTCCGGAAAATCTTCTCCTTCCTGTCTCTCCTCTCTCAAATCCTCTCTCTCCTCTCTTCTCTCTCCTATCTCCTCTCTTCCCTCTCATAACACAGACAGGAATATTCTTAGGGGTCTTTATTGTTATTTATTTTCCAGACCATCCTTCTCTCTTCTCTCATCCCTCTCTCCTCTCTCTCTCCCTCTCTCTCTCTCTCTCTCATGTTCCCCTTCGCCCTCATCCCGCAATTTATTCAATGGCCTGTTTTTGTTTTCTCCTGTGAACCTCCTGGAGACGGACCTTTTAAACAATGCAACCAATATTGATTTGGCGGGGGAGGGGAGGGGAGGGGATAAAAAAAAAAAAAAGGGGGCCGAGGGGCCGGTTGGTGGAATATGAGGGGAAGGCCAAGGTCAATGCCTGTTTGCAAGCATTTTACAGATATCATTGGCTTTGTCGAAAGTATTTGACGAAGATGCACCGATTTGACGACGCTGTTTTTGACAGTTTATGGATTTTTTTTTTTCTTTTTTTTTAACTTCAGTGTCGGTAGTGCACCATTAATGTGAACTGCAGTTGTTTGTGTGTGTGTAAAATATTAATATACATAATATAATATCTATATTTATTAATTATATATAATATATATTATTATATACTAATAATTATATATATATATAATATATAAAGAGAGAAAGAGAGAGAGGGAGAGAGAGAAGAGAATATAAATAATTCTTATCATTTCAAATCCTTGTAATCTGGTAAATACGACGACGATAGAAGTTATAATTTTCAGTATGCTTATACGTAATATATAGTATATAATATATATTATATAATATAATAATAATATTATATATGAGATGTATGTATGTAATGGTGATGTATGTATAACAGAGTAGAGAAGAGAGGAAATCAACTTCTGAACCACTTTAACAATCACGTAAAAACAAAATAAATTCGGGAGATGGATGATATTAGTTAAGATTTTTCCTCCATAACCTCTCTTTTCAACTTCAATTTACCAACCTGACTCGGAATAATTTAATTGTGTACGAAATAACAGAAAATGGCCTTTCAAGTGCTTTTATTTACACACAAGCTGCATTGTGTGATGGATTGTGTTTAATGTGCTGCGGACGCCGCCAGTGGAAACCGCCAAGGCCATTATCGCATCTCCTCCTCCTCCTCCCCCCCCCCTCCCCTCCTCCTTCCCTCCTTCCTCTCCTCCTCCTCCTCCTCCTTCGACAGTCGAGAAGGTAATTCGAAGCCACCGGAAGTGCAAGTGGTTTGCGCGCAACGCATATTCGACGTCGTGTCCACGACGACGACGTCGAGGCGACGAAGAAAATTCGCTGCGTAAATCCAACAACAAACGTTATTGCAGAAAGCTATTTCCGGTGTTGTCTTTTTTATTTAACTTTAATTATTATGTTTTTTTATTTTTTTTAATTTTTATTCTCGAAGTTTAACCTACTGGTGTCTTTTTCTTTTTTTCTTTTTTGTTTATTCGTGAAGCTCAACCCGGTATTGTCTTTTTTTATTATTATTATTATAATTCGAGAAGTTTAACCAAGTGTTTTTTTTTCTTGATTCGGCGAAAGCCTTAACCATGGCCGCTTGTCCTTTTTTTTAATTTTAATTCCCGAAGTTTAATCAGGTGTATATTTTTTCTTGAATTCGCGAAATGCCTTAAGCCTGGCATTGTCCTTTTTTTTTTTTTTTTTTTTTTTTTTGTTTTTTTTTTAAAAATTCGGCAAATTTTAGAGATGTAAAAGTGACTGGTGTAAAGAATGTATATTGGTTTCGATAGGCTATATACGTTTTGTATGTTGGTGGCGAGTTGTTGAGTCTTCCTCTCTCTCTCTCTCGTTCTCTCCGCATCATCTCTCTCTCTCCCTTTCCTTTCTTCTTCTTTCTTCCTTCTTCTTCTTCTTCTTCTTTTTCTTCTCTCCGTGAATCTCTCTGCTTCAGTAACCACTATAAATAAACATACCGTTTGGTTGGTTATACCTTAGTACAGTAATTCAAAGTCTCATGACACCTGAATTCACACAGAAATTGTATAGCGCTTTAGTTTATCCATTTTAGTGCTGGTTATTTCATCATTGGTTTTGTTTAATATATATATATAATTATATATATATATAATATATAATATATTACTATATATATATTATATATCAATGCCAATAATATATTAAATATCGTTTGGTGTTTGCTGTGTAACGATGTGTGTTGTGTGTGTTGTGTGTGTGTGGTTTTGTGTTTGCTCAAACGATGTGTGTATTGTTGTATATATAAATAAAATAAATGTATATTAAAATATCTTTTATCTCTACTCATAATGATATAATATATGTGTGTATATATATAGATTATATAATATATATATATATATATATTATATAATTTATAATTTTATTTATATATCTATGCCTTCTGAATGGAACCGGTTGCGTGCTGGCGTTATCTATATTTAGGCATGTGAGGTACAATCATGATTTCGTAATGGTAATAATAATGGACTCCATCTCCGTTAAAATGTCACGTGTTGATTTTCAAGGTACGAAGTAAGTTAATCAAGAAACTTCGGAATTTTAACGAGTTCAGTGCCCAAACTTCATTAATACAGCTCTTGCATTAGAAAATAATTGGTCTGGGACCTTCGAAAGTTTGGAGTTTAACATGCCGGTTTTGGATTTTTTTTTCTTCAATAAATACCGGGTTTTTTTTTTTTTTTTTTTTTTTTTTTTTTTTTTTTTAATAAATGAATAATAATAATAATATAATAATAGTATGGAAATGAGGAAAGAGATTCCAAAAACGAAAAATTAAAAGCGAGTCTCTGTGTCCTGTCCTCACTGAAGCATTGAAACATAGTGGAAGGAGATAACGGCTCGAACAACATGAAAAAGAAGTTTGGTGTAAGAAAAAAAATTGTTATCGTCCTGCCTGCTCTTTTGTATCAAGGCTGCTAAGTTGCCGAAAGAATTTTTGCTGCCCCACCCGCAGAATGATTTCCAGGAAATGTTCTCTCTCCCTCTCGTTTGAAATTTCATCCAAGTCTACTGGACCTTTGAATATTGCCTCCTAGTAAACTATACTGTTTTTCTCTCTCTTCTCTCTCTCATCTCTCCCGCTCTCCTCCTGTCTCTCTCTCTCTCTTCTTATTATATATATATAATATTATATGATATATATAATTAATATATATATCTGTATATAATCGATCTAATAATAAAATGGCTTAATAGCTTTGACATTCGCTCTACCTCGG
The DNA here is from genome assembly GCF_015104395.2 of Macrobrachium nipponense. Taxonomy (NCBI): domain Eukaryota; kingdom Metazoa; phylum Arthropoda; class Malacostraca; order Decapoda; family Palaemonidae; genus Macrobrachium; species Macrobrachium nipponense. Next base: position 88,464,265 of record NC_087210.1, on the reverse strand, counting down.
AATTTCTATATTTCCAATTGGCTTAACCAAATAATTTTTTAGGCGATAATATAATGTCGGCTCCGGGCGCTAAACAAAATGTCCTTAAACCAAACTAATTCCTGGAATTCGAACCGTGAAGCTTTAACCCTCCTCCAAGCCATTGCAAGAGGCTATAAGTTTTTCATGCTGCCTTAACCTTCAGGGTCCAAAATTTTTTTACCTGGTCGGCTCTCAGGTAATTCGTTGTTTGGAAGACTCCCGCTCGAACCCACCTCGAAACCTCGTAATTCATAAGTGTGTGGTGTGTAATGCATTTATATCCTATAATATATGTAATCTATCTATTATGTAATATATAATATGTATCTTCCCTCCTAAATATATGTGTATCTCTCTGGTATTTGTTGTTTTGTAAAATATATATATGTATCTAATATTATATAATGTGTATATCTATATCTATGTATATGTATGTGGTGTATGTATAATATTTATATATTGTTATATATTATAGTGTATTGTATATATATATGTATTATTGTATGTATGTATGTATGTATATGTATGTATTATATTAATATAAATATAATTATATATATATATATATATAATATTATATATATAATATATTATATAATATATGTATATATATATACGACTGACTGAACTGATAGATAGGAGAAGAGAGAGAGAGAGAGGCGTACGAACGGAACGAACGAAACGAAACGGTTATAGATTTTACCAGGAGTCAGTATTCAAAAAGGTCCAGTAGAATTTAGATGAAATTTCAAAATTCAAATTCTCAGTACGACCTTCGGTTGCCATGTCCGTTCTGGACCATTTGTACGAAATAACAAGAAATATAAGAATTTATTTCAAATAAAATCGGATTGCCTTCATGGTTTTCCAAAAAGTTGTGTGGTTAGAACCCATCTGGAAATGTTATTGAGCCGCCCCCCCCCCTTCCCCCCCCCCCCCCCCCCCCCCCCCCTTGTATCACCAAAACCAGTCTTGCCAGGTGGGTTGGGTTTGCATACTGTATATATCCTCGCAGGAATCCAGCCTTGTCCTCGATGTGTTATAAAAGCTCGTGCCATCTCCTGGGTATATCCCGTAAAGGGGGTATGAAGGGTATTGCCATCAGTGCACCTCACGCGGTACACCGTTGACATTTATTACTTAAGGTTCTTTGCAGCGTCCCTTGGGACCCCCTAGCTGCAACGCCTTTCATTTCTTCTTACTGTACCTCCTTTCATATTCTTTTTCTTCCATTCGACTTGCCACCCACTCTTAGCAATTGTTTCATAGTGCAAATGCGATGTTTTCCTCCGGTTACACCTCTCAAACCTTTTCACTGTCACTTTCCGTTTCAGTGCTGAATGACATAATAGGTCCCAGCGGTTGGTCTGTGGCTTAAATTTTGTATTCCTGTCCTATCCATCGCCTGAGTATAAGGCGTCGCTCGATTGTAATTCATTCTGGGTGAAATGCATAGCGAATGTTGGAGCTTAATAGGATACCCCATTACTTGGTTTTAAAGTCTATTTGTGCTCGCTAAATTGAGGTAGGCTTCTTAATGGGTTGTGCAGTGGCACAGAGATGTCTTCAGTTGTCCTTTACTATGAAAGATAAGCTGTCATTTAGTCGGTTTTGTAGCCTTAAAATGAAAAGGAAAAACATTTATCTTAGTTGGAGTTGGAAAGGTGGGCAGATTTTAAATTTGTACGTGATATATATACTATATATATATATATATTATATATATATATATATATATAATATATATATATATATATATATATACTATGTGTATAATTATAATCTGGTGTGTTTAGTTGCTTTTGAGAGTGACTTGAATAGTACAAGAGGTGAAGAGGTCATCACTTGTTAACTTTGGGGAAAAGAGATAGGTGGTAACTTGAGGAGAAGGGATAGGTGGAAATATTGCAAGTGTATGGAGATGCACAGAGGTCGTAAAGGAATGAATTGGAGGAATAAATGACCCCAACGTAAAAGAAGGCAAGGCAAGTTGTGAGAATTTCAGGAGAAATATTGCTGTATACAGGATTGAGGGGAAATTGACCAAGGAATGAAAGGATTGTTGGATGAGCAGACTGGCTTAAGGGAGGGGAGATGGTGTGCGAATCAAATATTTATGGAGTAATCGTACGAGAGCAGAGGGAAAATTTTTCGTTAGGAAGAGCCTTGTTAGAAATTATATAACTGAAGTGCTGCTGCATGTCATTGGCGTAGAGATGTTCAAAGTTTTAAGGATGAAAGTGAAGCTGATAAATACAAGTTGGTTTGGGACAGAGAGAGAGAGAGAGAGAGAGAGAGAGAGAGAGAGAGAGAGTAGGTCTCCCGACAAGGCTGTATTATGTCCCCACGACTGTTACATACTGATATGGAAGGATTGATGGAGATGAGTCAAGTATAGGAAACGTAAGAGTCCGTGGAATAAGAGAAAAGATTATGAATGGAATATGGACAGATTGGTGTTAATTGTGATTGCAAAGAGAACCCTAGGAAAAGAAGAGGTTTCGTTACAAACGTCTGGAAAGTGACGTTGAGGCTGGCGATGACGAACAGGTGGGACTGTGGAAATGTGAAAAGTGACTCCTCCCGATTAGTATGAATGGATCTCTCCCAGATAAGTGACAGTTTTACGGGCCGCTCTCTGAGCAAGAGCCCGTGCTGGCATAAGGTCAGCTAAATCTAAAACAACATAGTTTGTTTGTTTGTATGGTGTTTTTACGTTGCATGGAACCAGTGGTTATTCAGCAACGGGACCAACGGCTTGACGTGACTCCCGAAGCACGTCGAGAGTGAACTTCTATCACCAGAAATACATATCTCTAAACCCTTAGTGGAATGTCCGAGAATCAAACTGACGGCCACCGAGGTGGCAGGTCAAGACCATACCAAAAACAACATAGTGACACCCAAGGGTTTTCGGGGATCGTTATCTACGACTAATATTTATTGTGTCATTATCTGTATGATATTTACAGTCTTTTGTTGATGTTTTAACGGTAATCCCAAATGAGGTACTAATAAGCGCGCTGCAAAGTTGTATACATGGCGGGTTAAAACCCTTGAGGTCATTATTGAGGAATGATCCGTATGATTAAAAGATAGGTCAATTGCAGGTTAGGTGAGGTATGGAAAGTATTATGAACTGCAGCTGGCGAGGAAGACGAGACAAAACGTGATGTTAATCCTAATTTTATTGAAGAATTGTTTGAAATGAATGACTGGAGAAATAGGTATTGTCTGCGTTAATAGCGGAAGCAGCCAAGCCCCGGGGAGAAAGCTAAGATGGAATCCAGTATTCAATAGTAAGTTGTAGTCCTTGATATCATGTTAATGGGAATGTCTGTTGCATTGTTTTGACTTTAACAGTATGATCACTGTCGCGTTAGTAAGTTGTCAGGGTCGTCGATATTGCACCGTGGGGGGTTGGGGGGGCTAGAAATACAATGGATGCTCCATCGACCTTGCTAGTATTACCAAATATTGGCATTCAATCAATTCATCTGTATAAACCCCAGCGAATACTCGTTCTATTTCCGCATATATACGTCTTTGGTCTTTTGGCCAAATTAGCAAAAACTGAGAACGATTTGTGTTCGAAGTAGAATTCTATTCGATGATGGTTTATCTTTTCTCCTAATCGCTTCATTTATTGCAGTTTGTAGATTCGACTAAATTGGTTCAAAGATTAGCCGCATTTTGGCTTTTAGTTAAATCATAAAAATGGATTTTGAGAATGTTATTGGTATTCGTGCTATATATATATATATATATATATATATATATATATAATATATATATATATATATATTATTATATATGTGTGTGTGTGTGTTGTGTGTGTATGTATATAAATCTATATGTGTGTATATATATATATATATATATATATATATATATATATTATATATATATGTATATGTATATATGTATGTATATATATCTATATATGTGTGTATGTATATATAAATATATACACATATAATACTTTACAATCAAAGCATAAAGTTGTTTATTTTTTAAATACTTAATCTTGTCAACTGACATTTATCCCACATTTAGAGGGGGTTGGGCCAAAAACAAAATTTATCCTTCTCCGAACTCGATTGGTTTTCCTTGATGAGCTACAGGAAGCTTTGGCACCAGAGAGTTTTTTATGTGAAGACTTTATTATTATTATTATTATTATTATTATTATTATTATTATTATTATTATTATTATTATTATTTATTCGTAACATTATAGTCTCTGGGAGCATTATTAACGGTTATTGTTGTTGTGCTAGTATTTATGATATACTTCCTAGAAGGCAAAGGTTCACTAAAGTATGGGAAAGCACGAGAGAGAGAGAGATGGCGGGTTCGTGATACACATATACTATGTACTATACACACATATAAATTATATATATAATATATATTATATATAGATTAATATATTAATATATATAAAAAATAGAGAGAGAGAAGAGAGAGAGAGAGAGAGAGAGAGAGAGAGAGAGAGAGAGAGAGAGAGAGCAGGGTTTTCACGTCCGTGGTAACTTTTTTGATTCGTCCCAACTCCTGGATGTTAGCTAGCATATTGCGATGTTAGCGTGCGTGAAGGAAATTATTATTGTTTTTGTTTCATATATAGAGGATCTTTACATAGCGGTGAAGTGTTTGTGCTTGAAATAGATCGCCCGAACGTGATGTTTCCGAGCGGGGGGGAAGAATGTTTCTTCGTCACGCCTAATGGGACCAGCAGGAAAACGTAGGCAGTGGCGACACCTGGCAGCTGTTACCTCCCGTCCACCCAACTTCCTAGTGTCTTCGGCCGCGGCAAACGGTTTTCGCTCTTACGACGCCCCGACGGAGGGGCGGTTTTTCGCAGCTTCCAGCCATAATTGACTTCGGGGTTAGCCAAGGTTTGTTAGTTCGTCTCCTCCCACTCCCTCATCCACCCTTCCCTCCCATCACATACCCCCCCCCACCCCACCCCTATCAAACTCCCTTTCTTTCTAACCTTGTTGCCAACGAACTTATTTTGTTGATTGCGAAATCATTAGCCAGAGAATCACTTCGGATTCTTTCGTGAATGACGGCATCAACATTCATTTTCCATGATTCATTTTGTCCACAAGTTCTCACAAGCTGATTTTCGAGGAGGTACTTGACTCATCTACTGTTATGAAGTTGTTTCCTAGTGGTTCTAAATGAAGATGGTTTCTTCAAAGGGTTGGATCATTCTTACTTTGTCGTCAGTCAAAGATATGCAAAAGTTGTACGGTGTATATAATAAATATTTATTGGCACTGTCTTGAATTATATATGTATATATATATATATATATATATATATATATATATATATATATATATATATATATATATATATATATATATATATATAGACCCATTGGATTGAATCTAGTCTTTCAATTTAAAGGCCAAGACCTGGATTCGATCCCGATGCGAGTCAGATATTGATTTCTGTTTAATGCGCAATTGTATGTTGATTATATTCTAAATAAATATGCATGTACGGGTAGGATTTATTTATTTATTTATTTATTTATTTTTTTTTTTTTTTTATTTTTTTTTTTTTTTGTCCGTGCGTGAATATATATAGTTACACTATTAATCGTCTGTAATATATGGTAATTTATACGTGCGCAGAACCAAAACACAAATTTACTAAAGTTTTCTTGAGATAGTCTGGGAGGGAGGGCGTTGAGCCGTGTCAATTGGAAGGCGCAGTAGCCCCCACACACGCAATTATATTAACTTCTAGAATCTTGGCTCGCAGCTTTGCTGAGATGGGCGGAGCGATAGAATAATTATGAAGGCATCGGAATTCAGGAAATTCTTCTCCTCCTCCTCCTCCTCCTCCTCCTCCTCCCATCCTTCCTTTTTAGACATGTGCTTTGTGGATGGGGAAGTATTTTGTGATTGTTTTGAAAGCCATTCGTAGGATTGGTTCGGAAGTAATTTGGAAAGCAAGTTGGAGGGAGGGGTAGGGGGAAATCTTTGTTTGGTTTGATATTATGAGTTTCCTTTTGTCTGTGCATGTCTGTATTTATAGTTATGTGTGTGTGTGTGTGTGTGCTTTGTTACATGCCGGGAAGCGAGTTTCCTGCTGTCCACGTATATAAATTTGTAGTTGTGTGCGTGCGGGCGTGTGCTCTTGCTTGCTTCCTTTGTTATATGCTGTGAAGGCAAGCAACCACGCACGCACACAAGCATCATCCGCTCAAAAAAAAAAAAAAAAAAAAAAAAAAAAAAAAAAAAAAAAAAAAAAAAAAAGCAAAAAAAAAAAAAAAAAAAAAAAAAAAAAAAAAAAAAAAGCTAACTTACCAAAAACATTATTGCACAAAGGTGTGTGAATGTTGGTTAGCAAAGGCAAGCAGACGACCTCTAAGGTTATATACTTGGTTTTGAGGAGATTCTCCTAACAAGGCGATTAGAGCCTCCTATATGCAAGTTCCTTCTTGGAATCTCTTACTAATCCAATTAGGGAGATATGAGTTTAAGCCAGCTGGTTTTTTCTTTTATTTTTCTTTTTTTTTTTTGCAGTAATGGGAAGGGCACCTGCATTCTGTGGTAATTTTAGGAATAACTTGCTGCCTGCCTAGTTTGGGGGTCGCACCACTCTTGTGCTCTCTCTCTCTCTCTCTCTCTCTCTTCTCTCTCCTCTCTCTCTCGCACGTTGCCAAAGAGCATGAAATTCACCTCGGGCGTTTTAATATTATGCGGGAGTGATGATGCATGTCTGTGAACGTGACGGCTTGTGCCACAGTAAAAATTGTCTTTCCTAGGTTGAATCGCTTGTCTTGTCATTTGACCATGTGATTGGTCCGTTTTGCTCGGGTCTGGGCGACTGGTCTGCAGATGGAAGGTGACCAGCATCCAGGAGAGGCTGCCCAGGTGTCGGGATCAGCTGTTGGTTTAAGACGGTCCTTTGTTATAGTGTTCCTGCTTTTATGGAAATCGTCAGAATAGGAGATTCCGACAAACAGCGTGAAGACGCATGGTTATTCCCTTGTTCCCATTGATGCTGTGGGGACTCATTATAAAGGTCTGAATGCTGTTGGGAACTCAGTTATAAGTCTGACAAACAGATAAGTCTTGTAGAGTGATAATTTTGTTTGTTTGAGAGAATAAATGAATGGACTTTGTTGTGAAACGAAACCGAAGTGTAGATCCCTTTTAAGTAATCTACATTCATCTTTTTTTTAATGAATCAACGTGACGGTATTGTTGCAGAGTGATAGTGATGGTTATTTAAGAGAATAAATTAATAAATGTTATTACCATAAATCATATCGTTTGATTGCAAACAAACCCCGCATTTAATCACCTTTAAATAAGCAACATTATTATTTTTAAATGAGTCAGCGCTACGGTATTTTTGTAGAGTGTTGAAAATGGTTATTTGAGGGAATAAGTTAATTGTTTTTATTATAAATCACGTCGTATGATTTACAGCAAAAACCCATAGTGATAATTTTGGTTATTTGATAGAATGAATTAATATATTTCATTATAAATCACGTATGATTCCCAACAAAAACCCTTAGAGTAATAATAATGGTTATTTGAGAGAATATATTAATATATTTTTTCATTATAAATCACGTTGTATGATTCACAACAAAAACCCGTAGAGTGATAATAATGGTTATTTCAGAAAATAAATTAATATATCTCATTATAAATCACGTCGTATGATTCACAACAAAACCCGTAGAGTGATGATAATGGTAATTTGAGAGAATAAATGAATATATTTCGTTATAAATCACGTCGTCTGATTCACATCAACAACCCGTATGTAAATCACCTTCAAGTAACTACCCTTTTTTATATTTATTTTAAGTAATGAATCACCACGACGGTCATTGACGGCACTTTTTTTTTTTTTTTTTTTAAGCAACTCCGAGCAACACGTGACTGACTGGCTTGATGATTTCTAAGATTCCTAGCAGCAGCAGGAAGCGTTCTTTGTGTGTGTGTTAGAGAATTGACAAGAGATCCAGACGTGATAAGGCATGGCCTTTGTTCGGGTCCGCATCTGATTTGTGCTGAAGGAAGTTAAATGGATTTTTTTTTTACTTTCTTGACCTGTTTTGATGGGCTAGTTTTTTTTTTTTTTTTTTTTTTTTTTTTTTTGGTGTCTTTTGTTGTTGAAAGGAGTTATGTTTGCTAAGTGTTTTTTTTTTCTTTCCGTTGTGGAGAGAGAGAGAGAAATTTTGAAGGTGAATCAATTTGCAATCTGCAATATGGTTTTAAATCTTTCGTAGATGTAGATCATTCTCTCTATATGCATGTCGACCCGGTTGGTAAAAAATAAAATAACCCGCAATGAAATTTATCAGATGGATGGATTAAAATCGACAAACTATTTTTACTACAATAGCAGTTATCGACGACATTTTCCACTATTCTAAATGAATAGAATAAGAAAAAAAACTAAAATTGAGGGACTTTCGTAAAGACAATAGGTCATCTACATTGGAGAAAATACTTTTTTGTATTTTTTTTTTTTCCGTGACGCAACAGTGGGCCAGACACACTAAAATGAAAGTCATGTTAGCTTCGAATTCGGGTGAAAATGGAAGCTTCCTGGAAGTCTGGCGTTGTTGAAAGGTCATCTCGGAAGTCTGATATAATAATGATAATAATACGACATAGTATTTGCGAGTTGCGACATATTATTTGCGAGTTGTTGAAGATTCACTTGTTTGAATTTTGAATGGTAAAGTATAATAGAGGTTAACTATTTCCCATTTGCCATTTGTGTCGAGATATTATAATTGTTAAAGAATATATCCCCGTTGTCTTATCCGATCAACTTCCTCGAAATATTAACCATATTAGAATTAAGATGAAAGCAAATTGATATTGACTAAGATTATATCTTGAAATTTACGACAACTTACTGAAGTTGTAAACAAGTAATAGCTAATTGCACCTAATGCATTGCGGTAACATTGCAGTCTCTTAATCTTTCTGAAGCATCCTCGTGCATGACATTGCAAGGAGAGAGAGTTCTTAGTTTGCAACAAATGAAACAAAGGACTCCGTTTGTTGCCGAACAGAATAAACTCGGTGAATTGCCGAGGGGTGAGTTTGCCGAGTTCTACCTACGAGGATCATGTCCGCCTTCGTTGTCAGCAGCTTTACGTCCGTCATTGCAGGACTTGAGAATCCTGTCACGTTTTGATATTAGGAAGTTTAATGATAACTTGTATTCCCATCATTTTTTAAAGGTTAAGTCAATGGAAAGGCCATGAATTATTTTCATCGATAATTCTGGTTAAATGGTTATATTAGCTGTTTCCTAATACAATGGATGCTTTTGATTTCAATAAGTCACCTAGGAATTTTTTCATAAACTTCCTTAGACGCTTTGATATTTAATAAGGCTGGGTATAAGAATATTTCTAGACATAAGGCTGGTTATAAAAGTATTTCTAGACATAATAAGGCTGTTCATAAAAAATGTTTCTAGACATGTAATAAGGCTAGTGAAAAAAATATTTCTAGACATAGTAAGGCTGGTTATAAGAATATTTCTAGACATAGTAAGGTTAGTTAAGAGAATATTTCTAGTCATAATAAGGCTGGTTATAAGAATATTTCTAGACATAGTAAGGCTGGTTATAAGAATATTTCTAAACATAATAAGGCTGGTTATAAGAATATTTCTAGACATAATAAGGCTGGTTGTAAGAATATTTCCACTCATAATAAGGCTAGTTATACGAATATTTCTAGACAAAGTAAGGCTTCTGATTCGTATTAATAGAGGTTGCCATTTAATAAAAGTGGATTGTCGTTTTCGATGAAGTAAAGAGACGTTTCAAAAGTTAACGGGAAAAAGAAATTAACAAACAAAATTACTTTATTGGAAATCGAGGTTTTTACTGTTTTTAAATAGAAATCGTATGATTGCTCATTGAATAAAACTAGGCGATGAATACATGGTTGTCAGAGGTTAATTCAGAAGCAATAAATTTGTAGGCTTGCGTATAACCGATTAAAGTTGAATTTATGTGAGCAAAATTACCGGAGAGGCAAAATAAATTAAGAGATAGCCAGGATCAAGAATAATGAATCCTACAAATGAAGGCCTGATGACAGTAAAACCAAAATGACTACGTACATGGCCGTCATTAGTTACGTTGCCAAACGTCTTCTTGACTAATGATCCTCCTAAAGTTCATCTGCCTCCCTCAATTCGGGGTTCCTTAATCCGGTCATAAAATCCTACGTGTCACCCCCCCCCCCCCCCCCCCAACGAGCTGCCCAGAAGCAAGAGGCGTTCAAGGAGAAAGCCGACTTAGGCCTATCTACAGTATATAGTATGCCATTACTTAAGGAGTCAATTATCTAAATTCTGGACTTTACATAATTGATTTACGTAAATTTTTGAAATATAAATGAACCTTTACTCTCCATCAAAATACATTTCTTCCGCTCATTTTACTTCTTCACGCTTAGATGCGCAGAACAATAGTGTCAAGCTGTTTACCATTTCCGACCTGGTATAGGGAAAGTGTGGCAACGTGCTGCCATATCTACACGACATCCCAACTTAGGTCAAGGTTTTATGAATCAAAACTGGGAAAAGTGGCAACGTCTAAAACGTACTTCATGTTCGTAGTCATTTTGGTGTGATTATAGTAAAAGCGGGATTTGTGGTATTACACGTTAAGAAAAAGTAACAGAGAATATTTCTCGCTAGATAGAATAGATAGAAGTCCCTCCATGTAAAGAACATAAATTTGTAATTCTCTCTCTCTCTCTCTCTCGCTCTCTCTCTCTCTCTCTCTCTCGGGTTGCATCTTTGTGGCCCTTTTCTTAAATACTGACGTGTGGGTTTATGCTGCTTTTTTTCTTTCTTATATCTGAATATATTCATTGTAATGTTTATTATATTGGATTTTCTATCAGCGCATTTGGGAGCGTTTTGAAGTTAGTTATTTATAAAGGGGGAGAGGGTGGGGATGCCATTTGCATTGCCTGTTGTGTTAACGTCATTTTAATAGACGCTTCCATGACATAAATGCTGAAACTTTTCTTCATTTTGAATTGTGATTTGTAATATTTATAATGGTGCTGATAGAGATTACTGTAAAAAATATTATTATTCAGTAAACCTACAAGGAGACGGCG
>NC_087210.1:88425591-88448091 GCF_015104395.2 Macrobrachium nipponense | reverse complement strand
GAAGGCAAAACTCAGTAAAGGGTCCGAACAGGACCGAAAGTACTCGGCTATCTCGCATTTTCATTTTTTCCTTCGTGGCAAAAAACCAAAAAACCTTTATGTATGTATGTATGTACATATATATATATATATATATATATATATATAGATATATATATATATATATATAATATAGTATATAATATATATATATATATATATCTATATATATATATATATATATATCTATATATATATATATATATATATATATATATATAATATGAAGGAGAGACAGTACGGGCAAGAGGCTTCGTTGTGACGTCTGGTCGTGATCGAGTCAGACATTGACATACACGTATGCACGCACTGTTCTCGGCTTTTGTGGGCCTGTATTTCTTCCGTCGGTTTCTCTTTTACTCTGTCAAGAAAAATCTTATTTTCGATGTCTTGTTTCGTCCGCATTCATCAATCTGAAATGTGGACTGTCTTCGTTCAGGGAGTTTTCTTGTACTTAAGATATAAGGAATATTTAATGTGTTTTATAGATACTTGTATAAATGTGTTTGAATCCGAATAAGGTTATGGGTGAATTGAGGCCCATCGGTGTAGCGACGAACACCAGACGGAGAAGTCAGTATTTGTTTGATTTTTCATGTATGTGAAAAAAAAATAAAAAAAGTTTGCTCTCATTTCTCTCCGTGGCGATAACTTTCATGCAACATTGATTGCTCATAATGTTGTTGTTACCCTTGTGATTATCGGCGCCTATTGAAAGATATTTCCAAGTACATTACATTTTTCGGAAAATTCTTGATTTTTCTAGGTGTTTGTTTTAAAAAAACGGGCTTTTATTTATTTATTTTTCCTAGATAATGACCCCCATCGGTTTTTAAACCGGTATGCATCCACCTTTGCGACGTGGGATTACCACAAAAACGTGAAATTCCGGTAAATGGCATAAAGATAATGACCAACAAATAAATATTAAATCATAGACAACGAGTCACGAAAAACCCTTGGGAGTCACTGTCTAGGATAGATCGAACAATGCTCTTGATTTCAGTGTGGTTGTTTGTTTGTATGATGTTTTTACGTTGCATGGAACGAGTGGTTATTCAGCAACGGGACCAACGGCTTTACGTGACTTCCGAACCACGTCGAGAGTGAACTTCCATCACCAGAAATACACTTCTCTCACACGTCAATGGAATGCCCGAGAATCGAACTCCCTGCCACCGAGGTGGTACGCCAACACCATACCGACCACGCCACTGAGGCGCTTCCAGGCTGGTTGTATTGCGGTCTTTAAAAGAAATGACTGTGTGAACCGGTTTGATTTGATTTCAAGGCTCTGTTAACTTGAAGTGATTAGTAATGCATTTGTTCGTTCGTTGTCAAATGCAATTTGTCGGTCATGATACAGTGTTCATTTTCAACCGTCATTTACATTTCCACTTAATACATTGGATTACCGAACAGTTCTTAATGTATTGGATTACCGAACAGTTCTTCTTGAAATGTCTGACCCCTCATTGTCTCCTCTCAGGTTGAGCTACGGGAACTTCGAAACCTACTTTCCGTTTTCATCGAACTTTTATGGACAGAAAAGCATGAATAATGAATCCAGGAAACGAAAGAAGCCGCCTGTGATGGAAAAAAGTTTGAATCTCCAGTCTGATACGAATCTCCCTTGGGATGGAATCAAGATTTTTTACAGAGATTAAAACTTTCCGAACTAGTTTAGTGGGTCTTTTCCGTTTCTGAACAGTCGGCGCTCTCTCTCTCTCTCTCTCTCTCTTCTCTCTGGGATCTCTCTCTTCGTCTCTTTCAGTCTCATCTCTCGGTCTCTCTCTCTCTCTCTCTCTCTCTCCTCTGATGTATGTCTTGCTCTACGCATTAGTCTGGGAATAAAATTTAGAACTATCGTTTGAAAAAGTTTACCTATTACATGGAAGGACGACAAAGTAGTTATTATAGTTTATATGTGAGAATGTGACCATTGACCTCTTCAATATTAACGTGACCTTGCACGTCGGCTTCATCATTGCGTGCCTGATTTGAAGCCTATTTCCCGTAGCGCGAAGGTTATGGCCAAGGTTAAGTTTCCGTTTCACCTTTGACCTCTAGAAGTGACCTTTGCCGTTGGATCTAACTGGCAAAATTAGAATCCCTGTAACTATTAGATAATGTACTGTATATGAAGCTTTGTATCCCTATTTTCAAAAATTTAAAATTGGTGGACAGACTGACTGACGGTTCTCCTAGTTTTTTTTTTAACGTAATTAGTCCTTGCTAAACTTTTTTCTCGTTAACGTCTTGTTAGTGTGGTATGTAACTTGATAGGCTAGTTAACTGGCCTTGTTCAGTCCTTTATAAACAAGTAAGCTAAGATACATAAGCAGGTTGGTTAATCAAAAGTTAATGTAAAAGACCAAATTGTATAAATTATCATTGTTGCAATACCTAGGGTGCTTACCACTCCAGAAGATAAACATTATTACAAGGGACGAATCAGCTAAATCGTTGTGCCCTTAATCGTGTAGAAATCTCTTGATTCTTTTTGTTCATGGAATCTCAACTTTGATATTCAAATCTCATACTCGTCATGGTGTGTGTAATATATGATATATATATATATATATATATATATATATATATATATATATATATATATATATATATATATATATATATATGTATATATGTATGTATGTATGTATGTATCTTGGTAAGCCTTACTGAGTCTCTGATCTTCCGTGCAAAGGGCCACCAGCCCTGTGGATGCTTCTTGTAATCACACTTGAGTGAGACGGCCATAAAGCTGTCACTGTGCGTAAAAATAACTTTTGAAGTGTTTTCAGAATTCTCTCTCTCTCTCTCTCTCTCTCTCTCTCTCTCTCTCTCTCTCTCTCTCTCTCTCTACCCAACCTGGATTTATTTGCTGTCAAGTGTAATACCAAAAATGTATTTTTGTACGTATGTTGTGTAGGAAAGCTTCCGGTACGGAAGCGCGAGCGCGATGCTCTCTCTCTCTCTCTCTCTCTCAACCTGGATATATGCTCTGTAAAGTGTAAAACCAAAATGTTTGAGATTTTGTTGTTGAGGAAGACATGCAGTACGAAAGGACTGCTCTCTCTCTCTCTCTCTCTCTCTCTCTCTCTCTCTCTCTCTCTCTCTCTCTCTCTCTCTCTCTCTCTCTTGAATTACATGCTTTCCAAATGCATGGGATTTTGTTCTTACGTTGTGTAGGAAGACATCCGGTGTTGAAAGTACAGTGGAGTTTAGTAATGTCAGTCTGGAAATATTGGGTTGACGTGGCCAAGATTTGAAGATTTAGTCTGTTTACAAGCTTATTTTATAGTGGAAATGTTTTCTTGTTTTTTTTAATGCTCTTGTGGTATAATGAATAACATTGGCTCTTTTTCAGTTGTATCTTTATATTTTGTGTTTAGATTTTGTTCATACATGTAAATTATTAGTTTTTTATTTGTTAAGATGTAAACATGCACGCGCTTGCTTTAACAGACGTCTCATTTTTTTGCTTGCAGGTAAGCACCGCCATTATCATCTGTAACACGATGGGAATCCAGCGTAATGGGGATTTGCGAATTCACCATGATTGGGAATTACCCCTAATGGATTCAGTAGCATTCTCGTCATTGAGCAGGTATGATGATGAACGACCCCCCCTCCCCCCAGTTCCCTCTCCCTTACCCACTCCCCTCTCCCCCTCCTCGATCCTCTATCCCTTTCAGGAGCGAAAGGGGTTTTGGGAGGGGGGTGGGGGGGGATGTTGTTATGACGTTGCAAGAATGACGTTAATCATGTGAAATGGTCTGTCCCAATTTGGCCTAATGCGATCGTGGGAATAATGGTAGGGAGATGATGCTCAGCACTTAATACACTTCTGTGACTTGACTTGTTTTGAACGGTGGGGTTGGCGGTGCTGGATGGAGAGGGGGATTTTGTGTGTGTGTGTGTATGTATATATACACGTACATATATATGTAAATAAATTCTTTTGTTAATACAGGATATGTCTCAAGTATAAAAGGCTCATTAAAACACACTGGTTTAAAGCTAAGGACTATATTTCGGTGGACTCACTTCCACCCTTGATAAGGGTGGCTTATCTTTAAACCAGTGTTTTAATGGGCTCCTTTTATACGTGTGTGTATGTGTGTGTGTGTGTGTGTTTATTTATTTATTTATTTATTTATTTTATTTTTTTATTTTTTTGTGGCATTCCCTTTGTTACAAAACTACAAACTTATCGTTTTATTCCATTGGAGTATGGTAACTTTTTTCTCGGAAAACCGTATATAGCTTCCTTTCTTATCTTATTATCAGTATTAAAAGGTGTAAGAATTTTCAGAGGTAAATAGTCTCAAATAAAAATTTGCCAAAACTCTTAGCCCAAGAATTCACAAGCGTTATGCATATGGTTGTGTAATAATATCTCCATGTGTCTGTGTATCTGCAATCTGTCTGTATGTATAACGAGTAC
Organism: Macrobrachium nipponense; assembly: GCF_015104395.2. Classification (NCBI taxonomy): domain Eukaryota; kingdom Metazoa; phylum Arthropoda; class Malacostraca; order Decapoda; family Palaemonidae; genus Macrobrachium; species Macrobrachium nipponense. The sequence goes on along the minus strand of NC_087210.1, from coordinate 88,443,602 downwards.
TGTCTGTTACTCCCGTGACCCTTGAAAAGGTTTCAAGTTTTCTTGTCTGAGCATCGTGAGGCCTTGTGGTGTGTATGTAAGATTTCGTCCTCGCGTAACCATTTGAAAATGATTCTGTATGTAAATTTGAACTACCTGATTCGTAGAATTGAATCAGTAATTCTTATGCTCCAGGAGTCTCTTTCAACGAGTCCTTCTGCTAAGATTACTATTTTCAGAACCTTTCTAGCTTTCATTGGGATTATTATACCCTTTAGGTTTCCCCAAGGGGAGCTTTGGAATAGCTCGCGCCCCCAGTAGGGGGTAGTGGCATTTTCTTGCCGTTTAACCGACATCCTGTGTCGCGTGAATGACATTTTCGTGTCTTGTCGTCGTTGTCCTGTAATTCTCAGGCTCGTGGAACGACGTTTGAATGGTTTGCCAGTTTTGTTTTGATCTGTCACATTTGATACATCCGTGGATGATGATCCATCGAAGTGATTGAGCTTTCTCAGGCAAGACAAGAAGGCTTCAGACACGAGTAACACAAGTTGAGGAGGGAGAGATTAATAGCTTTACCCACGTGAACACTGAACACCCCCCTTCTCTGAGATTGATAGTTGTAGTTTTTTTTTTACGTCCGTTAGACCTCCAATTTTTTTGTTTTTTTTATTTATTTTTTTTCGTCTGTTGCTGCCATGAAGAAACGTAGACTTCTATCCTCATCTCGTAAACTTGATCAGCTAAAGTTATTCTAAAAGGAGAATATGCTAAATTGTAAGATTATGCAACATTACGAAAATTTATTTATACTCGAGGATTTTCTACCATTGAGTGACCTCGACAGGGAGAATAGGACAGGTAAATAAATGAATGGAAAGCAGACATTTACTTCGCAAAGAATAGATGTCGAGGAAGATAAGGAACGCAATTAATGCACCTGTGTCATTGATTAATCATCTGTTGCAAAATTCGTCAACAGAAGGAAATTGTGATTTTCTCGTACCGGGACCAAGTTTAATAACTGCTGTTTTAAACTTGACTCAATATTAATTAAGATAATATTTTCCATTTTGAATATTCAAAATTTTTAGTTTATTCAATTATTACATTTTTAGGAAGTTACAGTGTTAGATGAGATCTGATGTAATTATTAAGAACCAACTCTCTTTTGAATGTTAAGAAAGTTAATATAATTGTCTGGTTAAGCTATTTATGATAAATTTGAAATCACGGGCGAAAGTTGACAGTTTCAATCATTTTATTTTAACGTTTGACCACGATTCTTACGATGCACTGTGATACGTTTATGCTGTTCTTCAGCTGTTTGGTCTCCCGCGAAAGATCACTGGTTGGTGGCGAAATCGTGGGAAATAGATGTAGTTCTGTTATATAGGTGTGTTTCATGATTGTATTCAAGTTTATCATATTATCCCTCCTTGTGCATAAATGAAAAGCACATAATTGGATTCAGTCTAATAAGTGGATCTATATATATATATATATATATATATATATATATATATATATATATATATATATATATATATATATATATATATATATTATATATAATATAAATAAATATATATATAATAATACAAACGAGTGTGTGTATTAACTTTCTGAAAATTACAGATAAGGAATACCGGTTTTTATCGAGCATAGGCATAATTTATACAATACATAAAGGGCAACATTTTGTCAGAGATGAAATAACATCAACTTAGATATTATTTTCCAAACAGAATGAGAGACAAACATTGACTGATGTTTGATCCCCTTCCCAGATTTAAGTAGTATATTTTTTTGTCGGCTGCACTTTGATCTATACAGTAATGCGTTTCTAGGGGTAAAAGCGAAAAATCGGTAACAACTAAACGAAAAGTCCTCCTCACGCTTCTGTCAGGGGAGAGAGAAGAGGAGACGCTAAGAGATAGGTGGATGTGATGGACGGGTCTCCTCGTATTCAAATTACCAAATTACATCGAGCAGAGGGAAGGAAGTTTGAACCCCTGTTCATTGAGTTAGCGGGGAATGAGATTTCCACAGGCAATCCGGTTACAAAAGCCTTGAGAGGAGGATGTTCCTCGCCGCACTTCGGAACGGGGAAAATTATGTTATAGGGAAAAAAAAAAAAGTATTCATCCCCAGACTTCAGTGTCGATTGAAGGAATTACGGACGTCAGACAACGTAATGTATTCGTGTTCTGATAGACCAGGAGAGGAAGGTTCTCTCTCTCTCTCTCTCTCTCTCTCTCTCTCTCTCTCTCACTCTCTCTCTCTCTCTCTCTCTCTCTCTCTCTCTCTCTCATTTTTATTTATGCAGTGTCAGAAAATTAAGCAGGATTTGATTTTGTTTCCGCTTTTTTTTTTTTTTTGCTCCTCGCTGCTGCGATCTCGTTCGTCCCCCAAAAGTCGCCTCCAACTTTTTGCAAAGAGGCTGTTTACCATAAACTTCAAAGGCATCTTGTTCTTCGTAGTTCGAGGTCAACAGAAACTTCATGAAACGTGGCGTTTCGATGGCTATTTTTATTATATTTGGACTAGTTGGTATTTTATATTTTTTTATATTTCCCTAAGGCGTCCTTTGCCTATATGAGGATCCCATTTTCTTTTCAATTTTATTGTCGCTAAATGTACGCCGAAGCAGATAATAGTGGTGATAGTGAAAATGTATATCACGGTGATAAAGCTACTTCAACCGTAACACTCTGGAGACCACTCTTATCATCACAGTCAACACAGCTCCTCTGAGCGTCCGGCTAGTCGGAATTAGTTAGGAATTTTGAAGGTTGAGAGAAGTCTGGTTCACATGATTAAAGTTTTCTGAGACTGGAACACACACACACACACACACACAGTCTCAGTCTCTCGTGGCCCGAAGCCAACTCCAAAACGTTGATTGAATTCCACCAATAACTTTGTCAGATACACTGAAGAAAAACAGGCGGCTGAGCGCGCGCGCCTGAGAGAGAGAGAGAGAGAGAGAGAGAGAGAGAGAGAGATACAAGGTGAACTTAGCGTTATTTTAAGTTTCATTACGGGAGGAAATCATAATTTAACATCGCTGTGTATTTTGCTGATTACAGCAAATAACGGCTTCTGCTGGAACATTTATAACTTGACAAGTTCTTGCCATCGAACTGTATTCAGAATGCAGCAACAAACAGCGCAGGTATTAAACAAACTAAACCCTGTGTATTTCTAAAACATGTACGGGTCTTGAGGTAACGCAAAACTTTCGAGGTGAAACTAGGACATACAGCAGTCTTCGAACTTGTAAAAATCGAAGTTTGCGGTCTTCCAAAGTAAAAATCGAACAGTTTTCGGTCTTGCAAGTAAAAATCGAACAGTTTTCGGTCTTGCAAAGTAAAAATCGAACAGTTTTCGGTCTTGCAAGTAAAAATAAAACAGTTTTCGGTCTTCCAAAGTAAAAATCGAACAGTTTTCGGTCTTGCAAGTAAAAATCGAACAGTTTTCAGTCTTGCAAGTAAAAATCGAACAGTTTTCGGTCTTGCAAGTAAAAATCGAATAGTTTTTCGGTCTTGCAAGTAAAATCGAACAGTTTTCAGTCTTGCAAGTAAAAATCGAACAGTTTTTGTCGGATCTTGCAAGTAAAAATCGAATAGTTTTCGGTCTTGCAAGTAAAAATTCGAACAGTTTTCGGTCTTGCAAGATAAAAATCGAACAGTTTTCGGTCTTGCAAGTAAAAATCGAACAGTTTTCGGTCTTTCAAAGTAAAAATCGACCAGTTTTCGATCTTGCAAAGTAAAAATTTAACAGTTTTCTATCTTAGAAATTTGACCAAGCTTCTAATTGATTAGGTTCATTAAACTTTCAAAAGATGAACCAATAGCATTACCACCCTTAAACAATTCACCTCGTATTATAATATTTTTTATAATTTACCTTTCATTTATTGAATTATCTTATTTATTTTATAATACCTTATCCCTTCTTCATATATTTCTTGTTATCTTTGTATCTTTTAAATGACCACCGTATCCTTTGGGAGCTTGAATTTCGTATCGATGGCCTCTGTGCGCTTGCTTCATACGAATAGGGGTTTATCTTCTAATCAACAACAACGACAATAATAATAATAATAATAATAATAATAGCTGTAACAATGATGTACATAATTGTCTGAGTAATAAAGTCGCCACAGTTTTCGAAGAGCGCCTCAGTGGCGTGATGGGTATGGTCTTGACCTGTCACCTCGGTGGCCGCGAGTTCGATTCTCGGGCATTCCACTGAGGGGTTAGATATGTGTATTTCTGGTGATAAAAGTTCACTCTTGACGTGGTTCGGAAGTCACGTAAAGCTGTTGGTCCCTTTCCTGAATAACTACTGGTTCCATGCAACGTAAAAACACCATACATACAAACAAACAAACAAGCCACAGCTTTCGAACGGGATAATCTTCAGTCATACTAAGATGAAATGGTTTTGGAACTTGGGAAGACGCTACTGTTGTTCGGCACACTTTCCGAGCTGTTGCAAACCGTTTAGAACCTACGGAAGTAGTCTAGTCTCGCAATGTGATGAGAGTCGTCAGGTACGATGGGAAGAATGTATGGCCCTTATTGATATGGGTGGCCGTAATTCATCGGCCTTCGTAGTAACCCTAAATTGCCCGATATGGAGCACGGCATTTCGGCTGATGATAATGCATATAACATCTCTCTCCCGTTCATGAACGAGTCAGTTTGCCTCTGACCTTCAGAGTGGATATGTTTGTGTGTGTGTGTGTTTTTTTTAGTATTTGCGTCATCGTGTTTTTGTTTAGTATTATACACCTGCTGGTTTTTATATATAGTTTTGTTATGGCGTTAGTCACTGAATGGTATGAGATTTATTTTTCATTTCACCGTTTCTTTTATACAACTGGTTTTTATTTGTGGTTTTTCATGCAAGATTTTGTTATTGAATAGGTTTTGATCATGAGAAAAAACAGATTCACCTGTACTCTGAGAGAGAGAGAGAGAGAGAGAGAGAGAGAGAGATCCCAGAAAACAACAATTCCTTCCAAGTGAAACGGTCGGGACGTGTAGAAACTATCCCCCAAAATGATTGCCGGAAAATCCTGCTGCGATTTTCACGGAACTGTTACGCTTTTGCAGACAACGGGTGAAAAGAAAAGAAGGTCTTAATGTTTAATAGTCTCCGTACAAACACGGTTAGGAAAGGAGTCCTGGTCGTTGGTATGAGGAGCTACCAAAAAAATTGAGGTTACCAAAAAAATAAAATTCTCTCTCTCTCTCTCTCTCTCTCTCTCTCTCTCTCTCCAGTATATAAACCCCGATTCGCTCCTCTGAATCTAGCCTATCCTAACCGAACCCACCAGTAGTAGTCTCATGAAGCGTTATTCCTCTGTCTGCAGCTTCCCCCACACAAGAAGAAGATGCCTGTTGGTCGAAGAGGAGAGAGAGAGAGAGAGAGAGATGTATCTTGCTCTTGGCGTTTTGAAATTTCGCGTTGCTTGGCTACTCATGCGTTTACTGCTCTCGTCTGGTTTTGTAGTGACGATAAAAGGCGGCCGCTGGTTGCATCGTCTCGAAATTTTGCATTGTCAGCCTGGATGGTATGCAGTTGGATCCCGCTGAGTACCCCATTATTTCATATATATATATATATGAAATAATGGGGTACCATTGGATGGTAGCTAGTGGAGATAATTATTGGAGAATAGTTAAAAGTTTTCCAGGACTAACTGCCCTCATCGTCTGGTAACCTCTCTCTCTCTCTCTCTCTCTCTCTCTCTCTCTCTCTCTCTCATATGTATATATAATTATATTATATATATATATCTATATATATATATATATATATATATCATATGAGAGAGAGAGAGAGAGAGAGAGAGACGAGAGAGAGAGAGAGAGAGAGAGAGAGAGAGAGAGAGAGAGAGAGGAAGAGAGAGATTACCAGACGATGAGGACAGTTAGTCCTGGAAGACTTTTAACTATTCTCCTATAATTTTCTCCACTAGCTACCATCCAATGTAAATGAGGTCCTATTATTAATTGTGTCAATGCACAGAACAATTGCGTAAGTCATATATATGTGTTGATCACTGGTGGACTTCCTGATGTTTGTGCATTATAGTCTTGGAATGTTAGTGCTAAGTTGTCTGTAGGTTTTTGCTACGAGGGAACTGCCTTTTTGGATAAAATTCCTTCGAAATCTGTTTACTGATATTTTTATTATCCTCTTGCAGGCAAAGGTATTATGGCCTTATAGGGTCCTTACCACTTTTCTGTTAATTGTCCAGTCTATTATATATTATATAATTTTTTTGTTTCCAACCTCGGCAATTTGTCGCCACTCAGGGCCTCTGTGTCCCTGTGGCATCCAGCCTCCGTAGGGGCCTAATACCATCGGTGCACATCACTTGGTGCACTGTAGGCATTACTGAAGGTTCTTCGGGCCCCTAGCTGCAACCCCTTTCGTTCATTTTACTGTACCTCTTTCCATATCACCTTTCTTCCATTCCATTCTTAATTTCCACCCTCTCTAACAGTATTGTTTCACAGTGCAACTGTGCAACTGCTTTGAGATCTTCCTCCTGTTATACCTTTAAGACCTTTTTACTCTCAGTGCCCCATCCAGCGCTGGATGATCTCACAGGTCCCAGCGCTTGGCCTTTGGCTTCAATTTCATATTCCATTCCAGTGGCAAGCAGCGGAAGGCTGGCCTGCGGAATGGTCATTATTTCCATAAAGATGTAATCTTTCCTACAGTTATCCCTACATTGAGGGATCGGTTGCCTGATGCGCCTTCTCCTTTGTTTTCTATCAGTCTTCATCTAAAAAAAAAAAAATACATAAATACATAAATAAATAAACAGCAGCAACAACAACAACACGTACCTGCTCTTATCTTAAAAAAAAAAAACAAAGAAACAAACCACAACAACAACACGTACCTGCTCTTATCTTAAAAAAAAAACAAAGAAACAAACCGCAACAACAACAACAACAACACGTACCTGCTCTTTATCTTAAAAAAAAAACAAAGGAACAAACCGCAACAACAACAACAACAACAACACGTACCTGCTCTTATCTTCCACCCTTTCACTAACTTCTTTGGGCGCAGTCGCAACCCCTGCCTTTGCATGCTGTAAACACAGTCAATGTGACAAAGCTTTGCGACAATTAAATCGCTCTCTAACTTTAAAGACGTAAATGAAGGCTACGTCATCAAGTGATGCGTAAATGGCGTTTAATAGAGAACTTAATGACCCCGGTTATTTGAATGATTTTTATCTTTTTCATTGATTATTTCTCGCTATTACCTTTGGCTATATATCTAAGAGTTTTCATGGAGAAACTATTATTATTATTATTATTATTGTGGTTATTAATTTATTATTATATTATTAGTTATTATTATTATTATTATTATTATCATCATCATCATATTGTTGTTATTGTTGTATAAACAAATCAAAAGTTATGTATCAGTACAAATACATTTAAAAATAAAGATTAATAAAAGAAAGCTGTTTATGTAGCTTTATTTTAGAATATATTTGTAGATACATAACTGTGGCATTGTTTGTCCTGCTAGTATGAGTATTTTTTAATTAATAAGAATAATAATAATATTATTATCATTATTATTATCATTATTGCTGAACTTTTCAAAATTAATTTCAGATTGCTTCTCAGTTTACACAGCAAAAGTTTCAAATATATTTAAAATAAAAAAATATTGAACAAAGATTAGCAAAGTTGAACGGGGTACTATGCCTTATGTACCCAATAGCAGAGTAACTCGGACCCAAGACATTTGGAATTTCGTGGCACGTGTCGGGTTAGTTGTGAGAGAGTCTCTCCGTGTTGCTATTTATACTATTATTGACATTCTCCTTAACGTCGTATCGTACCAAGTCAAGTTTCTTTTATCATTCTGTATTGGTAGTTATTACATGCCTTTATGATGACGTGAAATTCAACCATACAAAGAATTTCGTGTCCTTTAGAAAGAAGTGACGGAAAGCGGTGGGAAACAGAAAGAAAAGATCATTTATTAAATAAATAAAAAAAATTTCTGATAAATAAATAAAATGTAAGTAAATTGTTATGATAATGAATAAATAGATAAAATGTAAGTCAGTTATTATGATACAAGACGTGTGAGACTTCATGCTCTTGTCAATTCTGACTACCGTTAATCATACCACTCGGTTCCACGATAGATTTGACGCCGGCCTAATGTGATTGATGCATTGACACAGCTCTTGGCGTCTGTGCTTTTGATCAACGAGTAATCGCCCTGCTTTTTTTTCATCGCATGTTGAGATTCCATTAACCTCGCCATCGGTGTTCGACCGATCATGGTCAAGACGAATTGTCTGTTATCACGGATATGCCTCGCCCCAGTTGTAATCGAATACTTTAATGGATTCATTTGTTAAGTCCTTGGAATTATTGTCGTTTTGTGTGTCAGTCACATTTAACTTCTTCATTTATTTGTTGAGTATTCTCTGGTCAGTTGTGGTAGCATTGACACCGTTTAAGTAAGCTGGAATTATGCTGTTGCTGTTAAAAAGCAATTCAGGAGGTCTTCAGTGGTCTTTCCAGTTTCTTGTTCAATTATCCAATTCTTTGACATTTATTTGGCATCTCCTTGACATCCTTATTTCCACATAGAATTGGGAATGCTACTTAGCAGCTCGGTTTTGTCCCACTGATTTTGATAAAAATCGAAAAATATAATTTAAGTTTTTAATGCAACTGTACAGGAAAAAATAAGAATTCGTTTCATATGGTTTCAGTCATTTTTTACATGTATATAAATACCAGTTTTGAAAATGTAAAAGTAATTGGACGGATATTAATATTGGATCGCCTTGCGTATGAGTTATCTTGACAGGCCTGTCACGTTTTATCTTCATACTGATTGCATCGGAGATATAAACAGCAAAGTCCAGAGGACCTTGATAAATGTTATCTCTCATGAACACAGCATATGAGGTCCCTTCTTTGTTTTGTTTTACAGTAAATGAAGTTGCCATAAACGGCATCTCCAATTTGTTTGAGAAGTTTACCACGATCTGAATTACTCACTTTAATGCGCCATTAAACTCCTTTTATTATTCTACTTCAAGGATTTTGTTTCTCAAGGGAGCCGCTCTTTATATTATAATACATTATATGTGTACACACACACATGTATGTATGTAGTATGTATATTCGTGTGTATAGCAGGAAGAGAATGCATAATTTGATAACTGAATGATTTGCTCATTTTATTTTATTTTATTTTTATTTATTTATTTATTTATTTTTTGTGCAGCTTTGAGACTTTTTAAACCAAACCTTTTTATTTAAACAAAAGGTTCTGAGTCCTGAAAAATACCCGCTTTGGCGCTTATCCACAGATGATTATTCCGATTGTTTTTGTTGTGAATACTTGGAGGTTCTATGAAGAAGAAGAAGAAGAAGAAAAAAAGTGAAGGGTGAAATCAGCCCTTTACCGCTCAGACGACGGGTCTGGAATCATCCACGGACTGGACACGTCTGAAAGTCTTAGTCGAGATTCCTGGCATATTGGAAAAGGGTTTGGAATTGCCAGCTGCATTTTCTGAAAGTCTCATCTATCTGCGAGATTAACATTCTCCTCTCTCTCTCTCTCTCTCTCTCTCTCTCTCTCTCTCTCTCTCTCTCTCTCTCTCTCTTTCATTAGTTTCGTGAGATGGTCTAAGACGCAAGAAATCTGTCTTTGGTGACGAACGTGTTGTTAATTCTGTAGGTAAACAGGCGAACTTGTTTCGTAAACACCATCTCAGGGTTACAGCCTTGTCAGCTGAGGAGGTCACCCATTATTTTCGTTAGCCCCCCCATGTTAATCTTTAAAGTTATTGAGGCCAGCGATTGCTTCTGCTCATATGTATATAAAAAAATAAGGGGTTTAAGGTCATTATGAATGAGTAAGTGGGTAATTGTGAGTTTTTTTTCCTTAATTTTATTTCACTTATGAGTTTTTTCTTAATTTTTTTACCTTTTGTGAGTTTATTTTTCTTAATTTATTTTTTACAGTTTTATGAGTTTATTTTTCTTAATTTTTTCCTCACTTTGTAGAGCGTATTTTTGTGGGTTAGAGACAGTTGTGCTTATATATTTGGGTCTGAAGTATAGGTAAACCCATTTTCAATTATCGGAATTTCCAGTTGGCTTATTTTAAAGGTTCTCTTCATTTCTCTCTTCCATCTTAATCTCCGTCCTCTTCTAACGGTGTGTCACTATCCAACTGCGAGGATTTTCTCATGTTACACCTTTTAAGCCTCTCACTCTCAATTTTCCTTTCAGCGATGAAGGACCTCATAGGTCCCAGCTCTTAGCCTTGGGCCTAAGTTGAATATTCTATCTAAATTTTCAGAACTAGGGAAAATGATAAAAATGGCAGTGACTATATGATAGAAGTAGCGATATCATTGTCGATGTAATTTAAAAAGTAATTAATTGTAACCTTTAATGATTTTACTTACGGTTCTTTGCAGCGTGCCTTCGGCACCTAGCTGCAACCACTTTCCCATTACTGTACCTCCTTTCATATTCTCTTTCTTCTTACTTTCCACCCTCTCCTAAAACGATATTCATGGTTCAACTGCTATGAGGTTTTCCTCCTGTTACACCTTTCAAACCTTTTACTGCCAATATCCGTTTCAGCTTCGCCTTTGGCCTGTTTTATATTCAACACAACTCAGTGATTTTTGCTCAGTTTTTCAATTAACACATCATGTGATTATACTGCATTCGTTCCTTTGCCGCATCGCATTCCCCAGGAAACCTGTTATTGTATCTGTGGCATTGATTGAATTGGTGATAGTGGGCAGCTCCCCTCGTACCCCGTTACCCTTGGTCATTAATGCAGACGTATATTATTTAGGAGTCTATTTTGAGTACGGCGATACGCCTGATTAAGACCAGAGCTCTTATTTGTCAAGACGAGCCAACATGAGATTCATAAGTCCGGTTTTTCCTAGTGATTACGTTGGCGTTCCAGACTTTGTACTCCGTGCTTCGAATCGGTCAACATTCCACACTTAAGCTCACTGGATTGCTTCTGGTTCTGGAATGGAAAGGTTTTAAGAACATGGATAGTAGTAGTAGTATGTCATCTGGGATATTTTTATGTGCATAGTAATAACATTTAGGGTAGCATTTGACATTTATAGAGTACTTGATCTCCTTGGTGTCTGTTCATTACAATGCAAAACTCAAAGAGAGAGTTTGGATTGGATTTTTCATATCATATATGCTTTATTATGCTGGCATGCTACAATTTCTCTCTCTCTCTCTCTCTCTCTCTCTCTCTCTCTCTCTCTCTCTCTCTCTCTCTCTCTCTCGTGTATGTGCGTGCGTGTGTGTGTTTTACTTAGCTTTGCAATTAACATCTCCGAAATTGGACTTCAATGAAACAATAAAAATGAAATTAGTCATTCTTGTCAGACGGGTAACAGAAGTTCGACTTCGGTAATGAATAGTTTCAACCAATTGATATATTTTTTTCCTTTTTAATCTAAGTCAAAGGTCAAAAGCGAGAGGTGGTCTGTTCAAGGGGAGGGATCCTCCAGTTAATACTTCCTGGTCGTGTGTTTGACCGCTAGTAGCCATGTTGCTGGTAGATGATCATGTCTTTCCGGACTAGAGGAAAATTATACTTACATGTTATGTGCCTTCATTGATGCAGACTCAGGTTGTTGTTTCTCTCTCTCTCTCTCTCTCTCTCTCTCTCTCTCTCTCTCTCTCTCTCTCACAGGTCGGAGTAGAGGAAAACTGTATAATAATATTAAATGTAGATTGCCTCTCTTCATTGATGCAGACCCAGGTTCTCTCTCTCTCTCTCTCTCTCTCTCTCTCTGACTAGAGGAAAATTATATGATAATGTTATATGTACGTAGATGTGTCTGCATTGATGCAGATCGAGGTTCTCTCTCTCTCTCTCTCTGTATTCAAACGCCCGCAGGCCGTTTACGAATTGTCCGAAGATATTCTGTAGTAGATAGATATTATGTCGAATGAGGATGGCCCCAGGCTAAGAATTCTAAGAAACAAAATTTTGCCTCATATTCTGATAGGTTTGTTATTTATTTATTACTAGCATTTTTCCCGAGTTCCATTTGTGCTTATAGAATAATAAAGGACTGTTACTTTTAGACGAATTAGCAGTGAATCTTGAATCACTTGGGCTCAACGTGAGGCGTCCATCTCCGCCTAATTCTACCTCTCTCACACATCTTCCTTTATCACTCGAGTGTTATACACAGTCGCCTCAAGAGGAACTGAAGGGCGTATCCTTGTAGTAGTCGGTGATGCGATGACCTAGCGCTTTGTAGGTTTCAGGTGCCGCCTCTCGGGAGTGAAGGGTAGAGGCCAGAGGGGCCTTGGGCGGTCAGATTCGGGAGGAGGGAGGGAGGGAGGGAGTAGGCGTAGGTGTCCAGTAGTCGAGGCTTAGTTTATGCGTATATTTATTTTATGAGTTTTACGAGCATACTTACTTGGTTAGATGCGTATGGAAGGGAATGTTGGCTTCTTTGTGCGTAGTTTTTTTATCGGTTTTATATACTTTGGTCATAAATTACCCTCGTATGTAAGTAACTAATATTAATTGAATTAAAGGACATTTTGCAAAAGATCTTTCTTCGTATATTGTCCTCGTATGTAATTATCTAACATTATTTGATTTTAAATGGCCTTTTGCTAGAGATTTTTCATCATATATTGTCCTCGTATATAATTAACTTACGCAAGAGATCTTTCATCATATTTTCATCGTATGTAATTAATGAACATTAATTAAATTGCATTTTGCAAAGATATAAGTCACCATGTATTTGCTTCGTAGGTAAAATTAACTTATGCAAGAGACCTTTCATCATATTTTCTTCGTATGTAATAACGGACATTAATTAAATGACCTTTTGTAAGATATAATTCATCGTGTTATTTCATCGTGTATTTGCTTCGTATGTAATTAACTAACATCAATTAAATGGCCTTTTGCAAGAGACCAGGAATATCACAGCCCTCCACTGATCTCGGTCGTAACTTCCACAAAATTATTGTTGCCGATGCTCCTCATCCCATTATGTGGAGATCTCCTTCGAGATGGGGATTCCCCCCCCCCCCCCCTTTTTTTTTTTTTTTTTTTTTTTTTTTTTTTTTTTTTTTTTTTTTTTTTTTTTTTTTTTTTTTTTTTTTTTTTTTTTTTTTTTTTTTAATGGGCGCCTTTTATCCTCCCCTAAAAGACATTAGTGCCGAGCGGCAGGTGGCAAAGAATGTCCACGCCACGTTACTTCTCAGTCTTCCATCTCATTTTTTTTTTTTTTTTTTTTTTTTTTTTTTTTTATCAGGCCTGAAGGAAGCTAGGAACGTTTTTTTTATTCATATATTTTTTTTTAAACTCTGCCCTTTTTTTCGGGAGCATTCAGTGGGTGATGGACGGTCATATTAATCGATAATGGTTTTTCTGTTTATTTTTCAAGGTGGTTATTAGTCCATATCACTTTTCAAGGTGGTTATTAGTCCTTATCACTCATCGAGTGGTTTTGTATGATGTTTATCTCGCTTTGATCGGAACTGGTTTGGCTTTGAAGTGGAGTAACGTAACTTTTTCAGATTGTAGGATGAATCAGTTTAACTTATTCCAGCTGCAGGATGGAATAGTTTTGCTTATTCAAGTTGTTTTGAGGTGGAAGTTGAGCTTAATCCAGTTAGGATGAAATAGTTTTAACTTATTGAAGTTTTAGGATGAAATTGTTCAATTATTTCAAGTTGTAGGATAAAATGATTTAACTTGTTCAATTTTTAATTCGAAATGGTTCAAGTTATTCCAGTTGTTGGGTGAAATGGCTTTTAACTTTTTTCAACTTGTAGGATGGAATATTTAATTTATCAACCCTTAGGGTGAACGACTTACCTATGGAATCATAAAAATTTTAAATTTTTCCCTAAAGATATTTGTGGCCTTCAGGAGTGTTCATTTGGTTACTCTTGTACCAATTCCCGCCCCTCCGTAATTTGTAGCCGACAAGGCCACTCCACTCGTCCGGATTAATCAATATTTATGAGAAAAGAATATGGAAGTGGAGTTGGCATCTCGCTTAATGTATTCTCTCTACCATTCAGTTTGCGTTCCGCTCGTTGTATCTATTTGTTGTATCCGCCTGGTCTGGAATGAGTCGAGCTGGCTGAATGATGTCCTGATCAGATGCGCCTCCCCGTCTTTCTCATCTTGTTTGAAATTGGTGCAGATAAGCTCGGCCTTCTGCCCCTCGCATTAAATCGTTTCTGATGGCGTTATCTTTCCCACCATCTTGTGCTGGCGTGGAGCCTCTCTCTCTCTCTCTCTCTCTCTCTCTCTCTCTCTCTCTCTCGTGATGGCATTCTGTTAGTATCACCGGGTACCTTTAAAATTCTCTCGCGATGACATACTATTAAGTAGCAAGGGGTACTTTTTACTTCTCTCTCTCTCTCTCTCTCTCTCTCTCTCTCTCTCTCTCTCTCTCTCTCTCTCTCTCTCTCTCTCTAGCGGCGGTATATTATTAATTAGCAAGGGGTACTTTTATATATATATATATATATATATATATATATATATATATATATATATATTATATATATATATATATATATATATTCCGAGCCTATTTAAAGGTGTTGAGTAGTGGTGGCATTAATCATGAATAGCAAATCTGTATCTTCATACGACCTTTTTTTTTCTAAGAAGACTGTAAATATTCGTATTTCTTTACTTAGCATCTACAGTGTAGATTCTAAATATTCATATTTGTTTACTTAATTTATACACTCATGTAAAAACATCCCATCGACAGAAAACATTAAAGACGAATGATTATAACATTTTAATTTCTTTTTTTGCTTATTTTTATTATTATTTATTTATTTTTCTAAGTGGCAATCAGGAGGGAGAGCCGTTCGAAGCCTTGCAGGTGTCGGAGGCCTTATTGGGTCTGAGCGGAGTTGTTTATGGGTGTAACTTTTGACAAACATTACGACTTTCCTCTTTATTGTTTTCCGAACTGTTGCTGGGTCTCGATAATATCACACACGCACGCACACACACACACACACACACACATAGAGAGTTTGTATTTTCTATGCACTGTGATATCAAGGCAGCTCCTTTTTTTTTTCGTAGCAAAAAGGTGTTGTGTCTTGAAAGTTGCATCAAGGCTGATTTCCATTGTTTTATTTTACTTTTATTTTGTTTGTTTTTATATGACTTTGTATTGTGTCTATATTTTAATAATATATTTTTTTTATCATTTATATTGTTTGCTTTACCTTACCTTTGTATTTTATATTTTTGCCTTTATCTTTTATATTGTTTCTGTATATACTTTTATATTGTCTCTTTTACTTTTACACTAAATATTAAACGTCCACTTAATACCTAGGTTTGATTAATGTGTACTCATGGTCACGAGGTTAAGGCGACTTAGGTATTGCTACTGATCAAGTAATGAATTTTGTACCTTATGTATAGTCGACTGTGATGGGTTTCAATGAGGGTCAAGAAGAGAATGAGGCTAATTTCATTCCAAACTGCAAAGAAATTGAGCAGTTGACACCTGGAGAATAGGAGTAGGTATTAGTAGGAGGTAGGGTTCGAATATGAGTTAAGACAGTGAGTTTTAGAGACGTTTCATTAGATTCCTTTTTTTTTTTTTTTATCGCATTCGTGTTAGGGAATATCATGAAAAAAGGGTAGTCTCATCCTAATAAGGGAAAAGGCGTATGGGGAGTAATATATATATATATATATATTATTATATTATATTATATATATATATATATATATATCTTATTATATATATATATATCAATTTCACTATGTGTGAGTGAGTGTGTTGGTTTTGTTTGTTTGTTGTAATATAGTGCACCATTAATCCCTTCTGTTTTTTACTGAAATCCAAATAAAAATAATGAATGACGGACCATAATTACGTGGACTTGGAATGCTTGAAGATGATGATGATGATACACACACACACACACACACATACACACACACACTAATTCATGTGTTTGTTTCAACGCTGTTAAAACCTTCCTTGTTCGTTCAAAAGTTGTATATGCCTAACATATGTTCTGCCTATTGCATCAAGGTACAATTTTATACTTGAAGATTTAGTATGCTGTGTAGTTTTTTTCTTGTGACCAAGCCCGGGGCGAGCCTTGTACAGGTGTGTGCATTCATAAGAAAAAAAAAATTAACCTTGCCTTGAAGAATTGACACTGATTTATTTGAACAAGTTGTCGTTGCGAATAAGAAAACTGTACACTTGAGAGTACCACCGTATTTCAAAAAGGTATAGCTCGGAGGTAGCTCAGACGAGTCGTTCCAGTATACGTAGTATAGATGCCAAGTGATGTCGAAAGGGACTCTACTTTTTTTCGTCTCCGGACTCCAGTAGTCCTCTCTGAGGCGGGCAATCGAGCAGCAGCAGACTGGGCGTATCTCGGTTACTCGCTGGAAGATTCTGCACCTTGCATACTTATCAGCAAAGGGCGCCATCGGGCTCTGCCGCTCTTTTAACTGATTATTCTTCGTGGGGAAATCATGTAAGGCGAGGTCTCTCTGGATCCCCGTCTCGAGAATAGAACCTTCGTAGGATAATGATGCTCACATACTTTTCACGTTTTAATTTGTTTGTTGTATGCCGAGGTCTGTGGGATGATCGGCTTTATATTTTAGCTAGCACAGGATTAACACAAACAATGCAGCGCTGTACATTTGGGTCTAGCTGTTGAAGGATTTTGTTTTTTAAGTCGAATGGCAGCCTCAAATTTTGGAGCAAAAATACTCACGTAATTGCAATGTAATTAAAGATGGTTCCTCATGTGACATTGCTTTTGAACATTTCAGTATTATTGTCTGGAGTGTATTTCTAAGTTGAGAAAATTGTAAATTGTTTTAAATGCCATGGTCATTAAGTACCAAATCTCGATGCAAAAGAAAAGAAAAAAATGATTGTTTCACGGTGTGAGAATTATGTTGGGTTGGATATAAATCTCGGTTGAAATCTGGTCCTTGTCGCTGGCTTTAGAGACGAGAGATAAAACACAGTAAGACCGGAATGGAACGAAGGCGTGTGCGCAAGTCGTCTCAGACGAAAGTTTAAGAAAAAAGGGATTTTTTTATTTTTTTTTTATTTTTTTTTTTTTTTTTTTTTTTTTTTTTTTGTGAAGTTTTTCTCTCTTTTTAACGAGTGGCTGTTGCCTCACTTGGAAACAACCTCCACGGTAAATCGGAATTAAATGTCAAGAATGTCTTGGCCTTTTTTAGCGTTTCGTCTTTGGAGGAGGAGGTGGTGGTGGCGGCTTTGGAGGAGGAGGAGGAGGAGGCTATTGATATTTTCTCAGAGGAGGAGGAGGAGGAGGAGGAGGCAGGAGGCTATTGATATTTTCTCAGGTGTTCATTGAGTTAATAATAAGGGTTCAGGTGAGGCGGCGGCGACCACGACGTCGACGGAGAACGGCCACAAAAACTGGTCCCCTTAGCGGGATCTCTGGAGGTGGGGATATGGGACCTTCACTGTCTGATATCTTATTGCGTCACTTGGATCTTCGGTTTGTTTGGATTATTTCTCTCAGGCTTGAGTGTGGATTTTATAGTTTTTTTAGCCTGAAGAAATGAGTATCCTTTTTGACTGGTTCAGCTTCATGTTGACTCTGTGCTGTCGTTTTTGTTCTGAGTAAGGGGAATTTCTTATAAGATTTGGTTGATGATGTTCGGTGAGTTGCAAATTAATTTTTGTTCATGATCCAGGTATAATAATGTTGTTTGTTTTTACGATAGTAAATTTTTTTTTATTAATTTTTTTCTACTTTTCATCACGTATGGAGCTTAAATTGACCTTTCTAATATTATATGTTAATGAAGGCAAAATCATTTGGCTTAAGACGTCCGTGAGAGCTCACTTAATTCAAATAGCTCTGTCTTCGTGAAAAAAAAAAAAGTTTTTCTGTTATCGCTAACGCGAATTAGTC
>NC_087210.1:88405591-88420591 GCF_015104395.2 Macrobrachium nipponense | reverse complement strand
GCCGGTAGGTCGTCGGTTCGCGAGACTCAATTATCCTCATCCTTTCTGCGAAGGTAATAATGACGTTGTTGGCGAAGAGTCGGGCCAAGCCTCGCACGAATAATACGCCTTCTGTTGCCGACTTTCTATGACGACAATGCTGCTCGTTTTCGACCGCCTGTGAGGATGGTGTGGAGATAGTTCCATGCAAGGTCTAGAGAATCCATGAACGTAGTTTCAAATCGATGGCAGTTTTATGGTCATTGTCTGACTAGTTCCCGTAAGTGGGGGGGGGGGGGGGGGGGGGGGGGGGGGGGGGGGGGGGGGGGGGGGGCGGGGGTTGGGGGATATTGCTGTCTGTGCACCTCGCTTTTTGCACTGTAGGCACTACTTAAGTGGGGATAGGATAGTTGCATGAAGGTAGTTTCAAATCCATGGCAGTTTTATGGTCATGGTCTTGAGTAGTCCCCGTAGGGGGGAATGTTGCTGTCAGTGTACCTCGCGTTTTGCACTGTAGGCACTACTTAAGGGTCTCTGGAGCGTCCATTCTAGCACTAGCTGCAACCTCTCTCTCTCTCTCTCTCTCTCATTCCTTTTACTGTAACTCCGTTCATATTCTCTTTCTTCCATCGGCATTTTCACCATCCCTAAACAAATTAGCCTCCTTGACTCTCAATTTTCCTTTCATCTCTGAAATGACCTCATAGGTCATGGCTTAAGCTTTATATTCAATTCAAATCGATGGCAGTTTTGTGGTCAAGGTTGGACTAGAAATCCAGTTGTGTAAGTTGTCTATTTAACTGATACCAGAAACTTCCACGTAAAAAGAGGGTGGGGGGGGGGGGGGGGGGGCGCTGGTTGACTTTGGGGGATGTTTCTTTCCTAATGAAGCGCTAGAATTCGCTTCAGGCTTTGCAGGGACCTTTTTCAAGAAACATCTGTGGCGGCGAAGATTTTTGCCCGGGGAGAAGTTAGAACCTCTCTCTCTCTCTCTCTCTCTCTCTCTCTCTCTCTCTCTCTCTTTCTCTCTCTCTCTCTCTCTCCGCATCGATTATTGATCTCGAAGTCTGCGCGATTTTAGTCTACGTGTGTATTTTTGTTGTTGTCATGTGTTCGTTTGTGTGCGAAAGGACGTGTGTAGTTTCTTTTTTGCATAGGAATTGATTGAGTCTGTAAAAGGCGTCCCTCTCTTGATTAAATGTTGTATTAAATGTATATTACTTGCACGGGGACGACACATTGTATTAAAAATTCATGGCAGAATCTAAAGGGATTTAGATGTCATTCAGCTAGATCTTCCCATTTAAGTGAAGGTTGCGATTTGAATGAATTTATGTTGTGTGGTTAATTATTTTGGATTTAATTTTATGTTAAACGGTAAATCTGTACCCGGTATTGGTTGAAATATTACAAGTAGCTGAGGTTGTCTAGTAGAGAGAAATCTTTTTAGACAAAAATCAAATATAGTACATCTTACTGTAGGTGAAAAATTAGAAATTGAATTTAGATATATACCGTAGTTTAGACAAACCTGTGTTTCGTGAACCCTACTCTGATATTCATCACTGACTGAATTGTGGTAGCGTCATTTTTTTCATAAAGTCAATTTACATATTATTTTATCAGCAATCAATTTCTGACATTTGCTCGTGCCTCTAGGGAGGGACGAATTTCAGCCGCTGTTATTAAATACTCTCTCTCTCTCTCTCTCTCTCTCTCTCTCTCTCTCTCTCTCTCTCTCTCTCTGCTTTTGTTCCCTTGCACCCCTCTTGACTAACAGGAGATGGTAAATGGCAGTCAGGAGGCTGCAGTTGACATGTAAATTACAAACATTGCTGCATCTGTTTTGTAGCTCTTTCCGTTACGTCTATTTTGGTAGATTCACGACTGGGAAGACGAAGTCACGAGAGAGAGAGAGAGAGAGAGAGAGAGAGAGAGAGAGAGAGAGAGAGAGAGAGAGAGAGAGAGAGAGAGAGAGAGAGAGCGGGCACATTATACCCACAGCTGAAAACCAATCACAACTGCTCGTAAATTCGTTTGCTTTACATTACTTATTCGTGTATGAATTTGTGTATTTGTTCTATCGTTCTTCTTTTCCCGATTTTTATTGATTTCCGTTTAAGGAAATATATATGCATGTTGGTGGTGCTTTTCTTACTCTTTATCATATTACTTCTCATTTGCATAGTCACTTTATAATTCCTTCTGTACAATAATTTGTCGTCGTTTGAACTAATGTGTTTAGCGATTTAATTGTTGTAGTTTAAACTTCATACATGTAGTTTTGAGTTGTTGTAATTTGAACTTTATTCGTTTAGTTTTTTATTGTTTTAGTCTGAACCTTGTACGTTTAGTTTTTAATTGTTGTAGTTTGTGAACTTTCTACTTTTGGTTTTTAATGGTTATAGTTTGAACCTTATACGTTTACTTTTGAATTTTTGTAGTTTGAACCTTCTAATTTTGGTTTTTAGTGGTTTTAGTGTGAACCTTGTACGTTCGATTTTTAATTGCTGTAGTTTGAACTTTCTATATTTTGGTTTTTAGTGGTATTAGTTTGAACTGCATACGTTTTGTTTATAATGGTCCTCTTTTGTGTGTGTGTGTGTGTGTGGTTGATGACGTGAGTGATGTAATTATATCTCAACCCTGTGAACTGCCCAAGCATTCATTGATCTTGACACTTAACCGTCTTGTGATGTCAGCTGCGGTTGCTTCAAGTCGCTTTCGAACGGTCTCGGAGGTGTTTGTTTAACACGCAGCTAAGATATCTGCGAGAGACTGGTGTATTTGGAGCTTGCCTTTATTCATTGCTTTTTTTTTTTTTTTTTTTTAAATCGCGAGATTTTGTGCAGTAAAGTGTACTTGGATTGCTTTCGTGCTTGATATAATTCATGTGACTCCAGTGCTGTAGTGTGTGTGTGTGTGTGTGCTATATATATATATATATATATATATATATATATATATATATATATATATATATATATATATACTATATATATAGAATCAACACACAATGACGGGTTGACTTGACAAAAGAATTAAAAACTTCCAACTCACATCGGGTGTCGAACCCAGGTCTCAACATTGAAAGAAGGCATGCAAGTAAGCCCGCTGCCCACTGAACCACACAAGTCATAAAAGAGGTTGGAACCTGTAGATACCACTGTCCTGTCGGCTGGAGCGCCCTGGGCCTTTTCTGTTCGAAAGACCGCGGGTTCGATCTGACGTGAGTCAGAAATATATATATTATATATATATATATATATATATATATATATATATATATATATATATATATATATAATAGATAGGCTATGTATATATAAGCGCTTCAGTGGCGTGATCGGTATGGTCTTGGCCTGCCACTTCGGTGGCCGCGACCGCGAGTTCGATTCTCGGCTATTCCATTGACGGGTCAGTGATGTGTATTTCTGGTGATAGGAGTTCACGAATCTCGACGTGGTTCGGAAGTCACGTATAAAGCCGTTGGTCCCGTTGCTGAATAACCACTGGTCCCATGCAACGTTAAAACACCATACAAACAAACAAACAAAGCTTTTGTATATAGGTTTGTGCGTGTGTGAGAATAAGTACTAATTATTCTTTGTTCCGACGCCGTATACTTACCTCGAACTACTTTGATAGGAGAATCCAGGATGTCAATTATTCTTTTCTAAGACTGAGAACGCAGTACAACAGCGTCTGTTTCGAAAACGAGTGATTTCCCCTCCTCTTTAATCTCGATAAATATCCGTCATTATTTGAAGTGGGGCAGCAAGACGCAGCCGTCTCGAGTTATCGTTCTTGGAGTTGCAAAGGGTATAAATGAAGATGCTCTCTCAGAGCCCCTCTCCTCTTTAAAGTTAAATCACTCAACTCGTAGACTTGAAAACACTTTGCGTTGCAAGAGGAGTGTAAACTGTGTAGTATGTACTACTTGCACCGGTCGCTTTCTTGTAGGATCCCTTTAAAAGAGGCTGATGGGAGGGTGACTACACACACACACACACACACACATATAGTATATATATATATGTAATATTTTCAGGAAACACACGTGTGTGTGTGTGTGTGTTTATAGTCGTCTCAGCGTCTGATTGATAGGTCTGTGATAATCACCCTATAACTTGGGGCTTTGTTATCAACGTCTTGGATCGAATGCCCAGTTCATGGTCGAAGGTTACTGAGCACGCTGTGGAATACTGTGCAACGCTTGAGAGAGGTTAACCATAAGTGGCGTGTAATCTCCTTTTTGATAGTAAGTAGTCGCTTAATTCATCTCTGTAGGACTCCTGGAAATGAAGTACAGTAGCTAATTGTATTGTCCTTTTGCTCTCGGCCCATACTTTTTACTTTTCCGCATTTTATTTATATGTATATATGACTGGTAAAATTGTTCCGTTACAACAGAATTCCGTCTAATAAAAGGAGCCCATAAAAACGCCAAAATATAGACAGAAAGTACTATATTTCAGATCATGCCTAATAATGTGTGTGTGTGAATGAGCAAGTGAGAACTTCGGTACTGATTTGAACTAAGCTAATATGTTTTTCAAAAGAGGTTGCATTGGGTTTGTAGTCTCTTCAATACAAAATTTATGAGTGCTCGTTTAGAGTGTTTGAATACAGACAGACCCAGAGAGAGATCTCGGAATCGTAAAGGATATATTAGAAATTGTTTGTAGGTAATCTTACTGCGTCTCACCGCTCAGGCCAGACTGCCTCTCTCTCTCTCTCTCTCTCTCTCTCTCTCTCTCTCTCTCTCTCTCTCTCTCTGAATCACGTTTCAGTGGGGTGATCAGCAATTTGGCGCTTTTCTTAGAAATTGTCGTGATCGTTGAAGCCATCTTACTGGCTCTTCTGATGTACGAGGCCAGTATCAACAACAGCCACTTCAGGGCAGCCTTTTGAAGTATACCATTAATGAAGTCCTGAGTAAAGATTTAAAATCTGGTTTAGCCAAAGATTTAAGATAAAAGGCGTTCCATTTTCTTTCCAGCATCAGAGAAACATTCCACAGAAAACAAGAATTTCTTTGCGTTTTGTATTTACCACCATTTAAGACATTCTACCAAAATAAGGAATTCCTTTGCGTTTTGTATTTACCAGTATCAGAGAGAGACATTCTACCGGAAGAGAGCGCCTCAGTGGCGTTGTCGGTATGGTGTTGGCGTGTCACGTCGGTGGCCGCGAGTTTGATTCTAGGGCATTCCATTGAGGAGTGAGAGATTTGTATTTCTGGTGATAGGTCACACTCGACGTGGTTCGGAAGTCACGTAAAGCCGTTGGTCCCGTTGCTGAATAACCACTGGTTCCATGCAACGTCAAAACACCATACAAACAAACAATCTACCTGAAGGAAAAATTTCTTCTTTAGACCCAGAAATTTTGTTTTCGCAGCCGTCATATGGTCTACCGTCCCCCATTTCGAAATAAATTCATTTTCTATATGTTTTCTTTTCATCTTCCGTTGATTGCATTTGTTTTGCATCTGCGTTCTCCCTCACTCTTCAATTATTTCCTCAGTCCCCTTTACGGTTTTTGCTTTCGTGTTCCCCCTGGTGGTACCTGCTGTGTTCCCTCCATCATGAAGTTTTTTTTCATGAATGTATGTTTTCATGTTGCAATATATGCACATATGAAACATATCAGAAAGCCAATTACTTCACCGAATAGTGTTCCCCATATATGAAAAGTGAATTAAAGCAGAGGAGGAGAATATACTACATAGATCAACATCGGAGATATTGAAAGTAAATGCCTGGTTGAATATCAGTCAATCAAAAAAGATATATCCAAATTTAGTAGTACAGCTGTTATTATTATTATTATTAGTAGTAGTAGTAGTAGTAGTAGTAGTAGTAGTAGTATTTACGTCTTTGAAAGGAGAGTTAGTGTGTTAGTAGTATTGTGGACTGGACTTTTTTTTTTTCCCTTCATTTTGGTTTGGGACGTTCGTGGTAATTTACCGAAATTGAGAGACTAATTTGTCTAAATAAATAATAAAAAAGGGAAAAATTTAGCATAAAAATATCGATACTTTTAGTAACAACAGTCTCAAGGATGTGTACCCATACTTATGCTGTTCGTTTTCACGCTCTCAGTCTTGAATCGCGTTCCCTTATAAAACCCCGTACCCCTACCCTTGTCAAGTAGGCCAGAGATCGGATTATGGATGTTAAGCTCAATGGGACTAGACAACTTCAGTGCATCCCAATTTTTTTTTTTTTTTTTCATCCCATACAAAGGCTTGTTTTTTCAGTGATTCTTCACGAAACTATACAAGGCTTTTTTTGCTTCCTTAATTCTGAAGCTGAAGCTTAATGTGGTTTAAAAGACCTTGTTAGTCTTCATGGTCTTGTAGAGCTCAAGCGTGTACGGGTAAGATTTATTTATTTATTTAAAAAAAAAATTTTTTTTTTAATCAATCAATGATTTTAGGAGGCCAGAAATATTCAGACTTGTCATTCGGGTGGTAAACTCTACGGCTTAGTCTTCTATTTGCCGTCTTACTTTCTACCCTCTAACAATTGTGTCATAGTGCAACTGCTATCAGGTTTTTCTCCTGTTGCACCTTTCAAACCCTGTTACTGACAATTTCCCTTCCAGCGCTGAATGACTTAATAGGTCCCAGTGCTTGGCCTTTTGGCCTAAATATTCTATATTCCATTCCATTCTAAGGCTCAGTCTCATTGCAACTTCCTGAATTCACAATAAGATTTAAAGGACCTTGGGTCAATATGATTTCATGAGCTAAATCTTCAACCAGATGTTTTTAAATATTTTCGTATGAACTCAATTTGAACTTTCGGATTACTAGATTTTTTTATGCGGATTTTTTTATTTTTATTTTTATTTTTTATTTTTATTTTTATTTTTATTTTTGTTTTTTTTTATTTTTTTTTTATTTTTATTTTTTATTTGTTTATTATTTATTTCAACGTGCGTTTTTACTTGGGCAGTGGAAGGCAGCTAGTTTTAGGGAAGGCACGCACGACTGCAATTAAGGCCCTTAGGCTTTTAGAACATCTCCGTCCCGGCTTTTTTTTTTTTTTTTTTTTTTTTTTTTTTTTTTTTTTTTTTTTTTGCTCGTACTATGCATATCTAAATCTGTCTTCATGCGAGGTTTATAAATATTTTAGACGAGTAAATATTATTCTTCTAGATATTATTATTATTATTATTATTATTATTATTATTATTATTATATTATTATTTATTTTTTTGGTCTATCACAGTCCTCCAATTCAACTGTGTGGTATTTATGGTGTGGGGTTCCTGCCTCCTTAGGAGTCCATCACTTTTCTTACTATGTGCGCCGTTTCTAGGATCACACTCTTCTGCATGAGTCCTGGAGCTACTTCAGCCTCTAGTTTTTCCAGATTCCTTTTTGGGGATCTTAGGGCCTTCTTGTGCCGCTGTTATCATTCCTTCAGTTTCCTTCTTTAGCCCTCCCCTCTGTAGCCATTGCCATGTGTCATCGCTGGCTAGTTCTTTAGTCTGTCTCATGTATTGTCCGTACATTGGTTTGTTGTGCCAGTCCTCTGTTCTGTTTGTCATTCTCCTGTCTCTGTATATTATTATTATTATTACTATGAGCTAGGATTTACATTACAGAGGTCATTGAACAAATACGAAAGTTTTATTTTCATTGTGAATCCATTACCCTTAAAAATAAAATAACACAACGAATACTCCCGCATTATACTTTCAGCTGCTGAATTATTGTGGCCAAGCCGCTAATAATGGAGACAGCTTTCTTAGCGTTAGTTCACCAACAGCCCGTCAAATCCTCTAGCGGTCAATGCGTCCATTCAACTCGTATCAGTATGGCATGTTTGCTTTCCTAGCTTGTCAGGCCCCTCTTTCTAATACATCTCTTTTTAACCTTATTCTCTGTCCTCCTAATTCCTCCGAATTATATGCTCCTGATATGATGACGATGAAAGGAATCTTTTCAAAGTGATTGAAGTAACATTTCTGTTTGATTGATATTGAAGATGTACTCTGTCGTTTACGTATCATTGTTATTGATGAAGTAACATTTTTGTTTGATTGATATTGAAGATGTACTCTGTCGTTTACGTATCATTATTATTGATGAACATTATCATAAATCACTATGGTGAGGTAACTGTCAGTAGTTGATTGTAAATGATTAGAGTTTCGTTAAGTTGATAATTGTAGGAATTCATTCTTTGGATCATATTTGTCTTGTAATCTTTGTGAAAATCTTTTATTTCTTTTAAGTTTAGGAATGTGGAAAAACTATATATATATATATATATATATATATATATATATATATATATATATATATATAATATTACGTATATATATATATATATATATATATATATCTATATATTATATATATATAATGTAGATATGTACTGATAAGCATATACCTATGACTATATGATTGGCTGATAAAAAGGTCTGTTACAATAGATCAGATTTTTCCGTCTATAAAAGGAGCCCATATAAAAACGCCCAAAATATAGAAAGAAATACTATATTCAGAGACTGCTGTAATTCTCTCTTCATTTGGTACCTGAAGAGAGAGAGCACGAGCGGGGAGTCACGTCACTGAAATATAGTACTTAGTTTTCAAATATGGATTTTGGCGTTTTATTCGGCTCCTTTGATTAGACATATATATACCTAAATACATATGTTTATATACACAACACAATTATATAAAAATATGGATAAATATATATATATATTGATAGTATATATATAGGTATATATATAGATATATATAGTATGTTGTGTGGTGTGTGTGTGTTGGCCAATATGTATGTAGTATGTATGTGTATGTATTGAATAAGTGGTGTGTTTATATAAATATATATATAATATTTTCTTCATGTATAGATATATATAAGATGTTTCATATAGATATACGTATATATATATTATATATATATATATATATAAATTATATATATATATATAATATATATCTTATATATATTCATATATATCTATACTTTATATAATATATATAGATTGAACGTCTATGCGCTGTGAGTTTTTTGGTTGTCGAACGGGACTCAACTCGAATGTGTTTTGCGGACTATAGTGGTCCCTCGCCTTTTTTTATGCCGTGTCGGATATGTCAGTTGCGTGGCGTGAGAATAGCCGTCGTGATTTCTTGCGTTGGCCAAATAGCCTGTAAACGTGTGATGAATTGCCCAGATAGCCGTATTTGGAAGAATCCTTTTGTTGCCCAGTTTGGCGGGACCTTTTTTTTTTCTTTTTTTTCTTTTTTTTTTCCCTATTATTTTTATTAAAGTTCCAGGTTTTTGTGTGAGTATGGTCGGGGTATCCTATTCCTGGTTGCGGCTTAGTGAAATAAATTTCATCAGTCTTTTAGGTAAAGGTAATATGCCACATAACTTTTTGTTCTTCTTCTTCTTGTTGTTCTTGGTAGGTATCCACAGAAATGTGATGAGGCTATCTATGTGGTAAAATTCTTTTGTTGGTTTTGAATAGAGGTACATTTCTGTGTGTAGGATTCATTTTATGGGAATGTAAGCATTACGGCATTTATCTCTGCTTCTGTGCATGCGATTTTTATTCATCATATTAGCTATGAACGTTTGTATAAAGAAAATTCCAGCGTTCCCGATAAATGCTTATGCGGGTCAGATCAGTCACAATGGTCCGTAGTTCCTTTCAGTAGAGACGATGATGTGGCAGTTTCTTATCGATCTCCTGGCTCCTCGCAATAATGGCAGTGGCATTTAGAGCTCAATTGAAAGAATTCTCATCATTTTCAATCACTGTTACGTTCTCTGCCCCAAAGTCGTTCAGTGACGGGTTAGGGGGGCAAATTGGTTAGAACTTAAGAAATAGATTGTGAAAGGATAATTTAGTACAAATAAAGCTCTGATTTCTTGTAGGCGAGTATGATCGAACGGGAAGAAAGAGAGACTTTTTGGGGTCTCGGTGGCGTTGAAAAGAAAAAATGGCCGGTTTTATTTCTCGCGCTGAGTATGAGCAGCCCAGGGACTTCTGGAATGCTGTGTTTTTGTAGTTCGTTCGGTGCTACAAATGCAAGTGCTCGTAATTTATTCGCTAAAAAAATTACTGAGAACTGTTAATTTTGTTTTTAACCTTTACCGTATAATTATTTATATAAAGTTGAGTATATCTTAGTTTAACCAGACCACTTAACTAATTAATAGCTCTCCTAGAGCTTTGGCGAAAGGCCATTATAGATAATTTTGAGCGTGGCAATAGGAAACACTTGGTTACCTAGCAACGGGTACCTACGGCTTACTGTAGTATCCGAATCACATTATATCGAAAAATTAATTTCTAAACACCAGAAACAAACTCCGCTGATTCCACGTTGGCAGAGCAAGAAATCGAACTCCGGACTACCGAATCGGTAGGGCGAGCTCGTAAACCATTCGTCCAACGAGGAACTTTAACTGTTTATATAATGCCTAGACTTCTTCATTATCTTTGAAGTTAATGCAAATAGTCGAAGTTATACGTACTGTAAAGTATTCGTGTGCTCCTTGGCAGCATTTTATTTATTTTTTTTATTTTTATTTATTTATTTATTTATTTATTTATTTATTTATTTTTTGCATGTCAGCAAAACTTAAGCTCAGTCAATAGTCAGGCGGATGAGCGGGTAGGAACACCAGATTATTTCGGGCCTGTATCACACACCCTTGGGTTAATGGACATTGTCGTTTGCTGTCAGAGTTAATGATGAACAGGTTTGTGTCTTCAGTTATCAGAATAATGAATAATTTTGTTTCCAATCGTCTAAATGTTGCGTCGTCTCAATTTTGTGTTCCCAGTTGTCAGAATGGCGAACAATATTGTATTCCCATTTGTCAGAATGGCGAATATTATTGTATTCCCAGTTGTCAGAATGGCGAACAATATTGTATTCCCTTTGAATATGGCGAACATTGTATTCCCAGTATCCCAGTGCGAACATATTGTCCCAGAAGCAGAATGGGCGAACAAGATTGTATTCCCAGTTGTCAGAATGGCGAACAAGATTGTATTCCCAGTTGTCAGAATGGCGAACAATATTGTATTCCTAGTTGTCAGAAAGTAGGAATGGACCTGACCTCTTACTGATAAAGAGCTAATCCCACTGAGCCCGCCTTTCTTTAATAGAAATTATTGGTAGCTGGGGAAAGTTTACACTATCGATATGTTTATTCGGTCTTGTGTCAGTTTAAATATGTTTTTGTCCCTGGAATCATTATTTATACCCGTCCTTGAGACTTTTTGTCACCCGAAGAGCAATGGGTTTAGTGGGAATGTTCTGCACCTGGGGTTTATCTCCGAAATCTGTGAATTATGTGATGGGGGGAATGTGGCTTAATTTTCGTCGAATTTCGTTTATTTACGTCTCTTGTTTGCGACGTAACGGGAGAGATTACGAATACTTTAAAATATTTAAGTCAACGTTATTATAAGTATTTTCTGAAATACAGTTAGGTTATCGAGTTAACCCCAATTCACCGTCGTGTAATCGCGTTTTGTGTGTGTGTGTGTGTGTGTGTGTGTGTGTGTGTGTGTGTGGGTTTCTGGAAAATAAAATCTTACAAATTTGCTTAATGGCGAAAGAAAATCATTAGTAAAAACACCAGAAAATTTAATCTGTGAATGCGATTATTGCCTGGTGATTGCTATCGACCAGTTTCCTCGTTGACTGGGTACAAAAAGAGATCGCACATTGATCGCGGAATAGATTTCTAATAATGCACATTGTACCGGGATAAAAGCCCTTGTGGTATACACAAACACAGGCATTCAAATTGCTTTGCGATGTTAGCCGATGCTAAACATAGACCGTATACCAACTTCCTCGTAAGCAATGACCAGCTCTTATTATTGCACATGTTTAAAAAAAAATAATAATAGACAAACAAAGAAAACAAAACACCTTGTATGCAAGGACAGGCGGGGATAGTCTTTTGTTGTTTTGGGGGAATCTCGTTGACCTCCAGTGTTTTTGCGTTTGATTTATGGTGCTGTTGCGTGTACCAGAAAAGGGGGAAGGGGGGGGGGGGCTGGGAGGGGGTTGGCGGGGGGGGGCGGGTTAGGAGGAGGAGAGGTTAGGCGACGTGGATTATTTTCGCTTTGGGCTTATTCAGCTTCCGGTTTTTGTGTTTTTATTTTATTATTTTTTTTTTTTTTTTTTTTTTTATCGGCGTTAGGGTTACGCGCAATTTGGGGTGTTTAGTCAATTGCTTTTACGTATGGTTGCTTCTTCAAGGTGATTTCTTGGGGGGGGGGGGGGGGGGGGGGGGGGGAGGGGGTGGAGAAGTGGGCATGAAGGGTGGGCTGTTGGATGTCTATTAGGGAACAATAGGACACTGATCACTGCGTCGTTAACCTTTGTTTTACCGTCGAATCAAGGATTACTCTGTAAAATACAGACTCCCGTGCATATCAATTTTTTTCTTGCAAGTTCGTATCTATCTTTGTTTATCTGTCCATTTTTCCAAAATACTGCTCTTTGTTACAGATGGCCTGGTAACAGGAGAAAGATTTCAGAGTCTCGGTTCCTTCCCAAACACCGCCCCCCCCCCCCCCCTCCCCCCCCTTAAAAAAAAAAAAAAAAAAGGTCGCATTCAAAGAAATTATGTCCCTCGGTAACCAGATTCAATTGCTCTATCATTTGTTGGAGGCCAAACTGCTTTACTCTCGCAACAACCACTGCCAGATGACTTTATTACCTACAGCAGTTAACGTTCTAACATCTGCATATTACAGAACAAACCTAAAGGCTTCGGAATATGACATCCATGGATGAGGCCTTCACTAAAAAACAGCTTACCTGCCCGATTTTTTGGATTATACGAGTTGTCCATACCATCTTAAGTTCGGTTAGGTTATGTTATGTCCTGTTAGATCAGGGTAGGGTTAACAGATAAATTTAAAAACTGGCGCATTGAGTTTTAAGAAAACAATGATCTAGCTTATGTACTAATGGCGATAAACGCCATTTGAACAGCAGTGAAAAAATAGATACGAGGATATTTGACCTCGGGTGACTCATTTTTATAACTAGCATTACGAGCAGCCAAAAGTGTAAAGCAATAAGCAGTAGCTCGTTAGGTTTTATTGAGCACTACTGCTTATGGTTTGGCTGCAACCTCGTCACCTCTGCAGGATCGAATTGTACACAGGGTTATTTACATATATTCACCTTTTGGTCGCGTTTTTCTCATCCATTATATTTTTCAAGTTTGAATGAGGCACTGTATAGTTGAATTTAAAATGAAGTTATCGAAGGAAAACAAAACTGAAGTCGATGAGTTCTCTCGTCGTGTTTCTACAGCGTCTTGGGCCACGTTAAAAATATTAACATTTTTGCCTCGTGAGCATCATAGGTCAAAGAGCATCGTGGCCTGGTGATCAAGATGCTGCCATGAACCTTTGACCCTCCAAGGTTGCATGCTGGTAAAGAGGTTGGGGGGTAGGTTGCATATATAACTTCGTGAGGTTCTGCATCTTTAGCTGCCTCCCTCTCTCTTTCTGTGAGGTTTTCCAACCCATAGAGAAAGGTTTCGACCTTCACGAATAGACGAACAGAAGTTGGAAAAAAATCGCGCCACAAAAAAAGTTTTTAAATTTTTTTGTTTTTTTTTTTGGTAACATGAAAATAATTACCCTTTCTTTTTTATGAAAGTAATTCCTCTCTTTTATATATACTTGCTAGAAGCGAAAAATGAATTTTTCAGTTCTTTAGCTTGATTAAAAGAACATACATTTTGTGTGTAATTACTTTTATGTTTAAAGGTGATGGGAGGGAAGGTTTTGTCGGGTAATAGTCGTATATATGCCAGAGCGTGAATGTGGGTATAATGCAGGATGCCCTGTCTCCCACGTTCTGCAGGAGCTTTGTCGTGGCATTAGGAAAATGAATTGGGGACGTTTGGTCATCGGATGTAGCTTGTATTGCTCTTGGTTATCGCGGGAAATCCCGTGTCGATAAGGTTGACTGATCAGAAGACATAGAGAAAAATATATCGCCACTTTATTTACTGAGAGTGTAATTCTGTATGTGAATTTCAGTATGTAGTCTTTTACGTAATTCTGTATATGTTATTTTGGATATGTATTCTTATATAGTACGAGGGGATTGTTTCTTTTTAGCTCTCACCTTTGACTTTAGGACATAAACTTGGATTCTGCTTGTGATTAGCGTTTCAAAACAAGGTATCTGAAAATAACACAGATTCCAAATAGCATTTCAAAAAAAGCATAGAGTATTTCAAACTAGCATTTCAAAATAGACTATCTGTAAATAGTTGGGAATAAATCTTAGGTTATCTAAAAAAAAAAAAATGAATTTTAGGAATTTTTGTATTTTTATAAACTAAGGTACCCCCCTTCCGTCGCTTGAAGTATCTAGTTGTCTGGTCAAAAGTTTTAGTTCTGAAAAATAGATATTTTTACTTTCAGACATCATAACATCATTATATTATATTAAGAGAAATTGACATTCAGTAAGACCTGGATGAGCACCTGTTTATATATATATATATATATATATATATATATATATATAATATATATATATATATATATATATATATATATATATATATATATTTTAAGAGAATTGACAGTCAGTGAGACCTCGAACACCTGTTATACTGATTGAGTCATGAAGGGCCGCAGACCTTTCCTGGTCTACCTGAGAACTCCTGATGTTGGACGTCCCCGGTGACGTAACGACGGGGCTCGAGGCCACTCAAGCCCCCCCCCCCCCCACCCCCCCCCCCCCCCCCCCGCAATAGGCTCTTTTTGTCATTTAGCAACAAATCGTCTTTCGTCGGTCTGTGTTTCATACATCCCATTTAATCTCCATCATTGGTATTGGGTCTATTGTTGTCGGTCCAGTTGTTGCCTCGCCCGGCTGCAGGCAGCAGCCCTTTCATCTGGAAGCAGCCTTAGAGGAAGGAAGGACCTTCCTGGAACGACCTCGTCGCCTACGTCTCTCTCTCTCTCTCGCTCTTGATC